>NC_046658.1:124827332-124871279 GCF_010883055.1 Belonocnema kinseyi
ATTATTGGTTATTTTTCAATGTACGAATTTTACAGTGTCAGGAATTTTATTTTTCGGGATTTTTCAGTCCCTTTTTCCGAAAAATAAAATGCCCACATCACTGTAAAAATTCCGAAATTATAACATTGCAATGTAATAATTTCGGAATTTTTACAGTGATGTGGGAATTTTATTTTTAATTATCCATTTTGGGACTTTTATATTTCGACAATGCATTGTCGAAATATAAAAGTCCCGACTTGGAAAATTCTCGACAATTTACAATCTTACCGAATTTAAGAATTGCCGATAGAAAATTTCCGAATTATACAATATCCGGCTAGACAACTCTCTAATTTGAACAATTAAAAAATAGTTAGTTAAAAAAAATTTTTTAATAGAATAATAAAATATTTTTAACGCGGAAAGAACTTTTTTAATGTTTAAAGTTTCTAAAAATTATTGTTTGAATTAAAAATAAAATTATTATTTAAAAAAATAAAAATAAAAGTCGCGTTAAATCAGCCTGCATTGAATCCTGCAAAGTTTGTTTCATTTGAAGCTCACGTACTTTAAATTTATGTTTGTATCACATTTTTATACAATCAATTAAAATGATTTAAAGTTTATTTTAAAATATATTTTATGGAATATGATATTTTTTATGAATGTGCCAGTGAAATTCTGTTCGTCTAATTTTGTTTGCCAATGCGAAACGTAATCTGCCGTGGAACTGTCGTCTTAACATCTAAAAACTGAAAGCACAATTTTCCTATCACTTGGAATTATAATTATATTTTTATAAAAACGTTAGAATATATAATAATTAAGAAATTGGAAAATACATACGAGAACTTTATTAGACGAATAGTCTAAAAAAGTCCGTAGAAATTGCAGACCACAAAAATATAAATAAAAACTAAATAATATTAAAGAATTATATATAGACAATATATAGAATGAAAATTATAATTAATAATTTTAGAATTAGTGGAAAATATATGAAACCGTAATATAAATTACTCATCGACTTATATTTGTGGTATTTATTGAAACAACCAAGTTTTACAAAGTTATAAATGTAAAAATGTTTTAATTGGCAATTTACTTTCAATCCAAATGGTTTTTGTCCAAGCTAAGTTTACCATCAGTGCGCCTCGAAGGTGTGCCGAGAGTTGCTTACAGCGCTCCAAGTGGCTCTAGGCAAACTATATCGGTGGGTGCTTTCTACGGGGAGAGGTGCGTAGAGGGGAAGTGACTTTTTTCGCCGGACGCGCCGTCTATATTTATGGCGGGCAACTAAGCCGGCACCGCATCTACATTTATAATATCTTTGGTATAACCAAATTCTGAACAAAGGTTATGTTCCCCAGGATTCACCGCGCATTTCAAATATATAATTAGTTACGAATTAAAAAAAATGTAACACAACATTAAAATTGTTCATAAATACATTCGGGACGTGCATTAAGTACTTTCTTAAAAATTGTAGTTGATTTTCACTAATGTAAAAGTACGTGAGTGATATTTGACGTTTGACAAGTGTCAAAATCGTTTTGTACTTCGATCTTAAATAATTAAATAACGTGAATATCTGCAGGTTGCACGTAATTAATTGGTGATAAAATCTGTTGTTTTGCTTATTGAATAAAATATGGGAATCAAACGCTTTTGACTTATGAACTGGGTGCTCAGCGACCCTTAAAATTTCGTCCCCGCTAAAACAAATTTTTAAGTATATTCAGAAAAACACTGCGAAAAAAGTGCGAAAAGTGTGGCGAGCAAGCCCATTATTTACATTTGTTGACATCTGTCGTCTTCAAAAAAATGTTTTAAAATCCGGAAAAAATCACGGAAGATGATTTTCCAGGAGCAAAATTAGTGCACAAATCGGTGGAAGAGCGCAGTGTTAAACAGCTTAAGCGATGAATAAAATATAGGCAACTATCTTTGAAAGGAAAAAAATAGCGATTGAGCAGAAAGGTTAGTTGAGGTTGTGTTAGGCAGGTATTAATATTTTCTTCTTTGCTAACATTTGCTTACATATTAAATGAAGCATTGTTATCGGGGTTTCAAACCTCCTAAATTTTTTGATAAAACTAAAATCTATTTAAAACTTTCACTTGAGAACGCAAAACTATTATATTAATGTATTTATAACCAGTTTATATGAAAGAAGGACAATTTGTTAGTACATTCCTTATACCAGGAAATCACTAACAAATGGCTTTTTATTGTCTAAACTTGAAAAAGAGAAGTAGAAAACATAATATTGTGTTATTTTATATTTGTACGAATATTAAATAGTTACTCAAACAAAGTTCTGAACTGCAAATCTTGTATAAAAGAAAATATTTATACCTGCCATGCAAAACCTCAACTAACCTTTCCACTATATCAAGTTTTTTTCCTTTTGATGGTGGTTTTCTACATTTAGGACATCGTTTCAACTGCTCAATACTGTGCTCTCCTACTGATGTTTCAAAACATTTTAGAAGATTTTTTTTACTAATTATAGATTTCAAATAATTCAATGATGTCAACGAATAAAAAAGATTTCGCAAACAAATATTTAAGAAAAATTTCCCAAAGAAACCACGTCCCGAGAATTTTTTGTGAACACATTCTAATATTGTGTTACATTGTTTTTAATTCGTAACGAATTATTTATTTGAAATGCGCGGTGAATCCTTGGGAACGTAACCTTTTTTCAGAATTTGGTTATACGTATATTTTGGGCACGTCTTCTGAGTCTCGAAGCCTCTGACTAATCGGCGCAAGATCTAGAGCGCGGGAGATTTGGAAACCGAATTAAAATCGCCTATATAGTACTTTTTGCATTACACAAATGCAAGACGGGTTGCATTGTATGCTAGAGTTAATATAATTATATTCTCTATGACTACATAGTAAACGCCCTTACTGTATAATCCTTCTTATCAACCCAAGGAAAAGAGCGAGCTATAAGAACTATAAGTTTTTAAACTTTCGAACGCGAGTCAAGTTTTCAAGAGGGTCTAGTTCTTTCCTGAACTTCCGAAGGAAATCTTTCGTAATCGTAGCTTCGAGTCAGCGACTGCAATCGATTATTGAAATGAAATGGGCTTCAGCAGCAAATTTATTATTGAAGGAAAACTTTTAGTTTGAAGAACGTCTTATTTTTTACGTCTTCTTATTTTCGAAGGAAAATTTTAAAAATACTGTTAAAAAAAAGCTTTGTTTAAAGTATATTAAAAAAATATATGATTCACTCTGAAAATGGAAGGTTACGGTAATGATATAATAAAAAAGTCACTAAAAATAAAAGTATATTTCTTTTTCGTATATTTGATTTTTCTTTAATTATTGAAAATTTGTTGTACTTTAGTTGAATAACATGCAGTAAGCGTATATAAATTTAATATGAATTAACTTTACGTGCCAAACAAAACTGGTGAAAGGAAAATGAACATAGCCAATAACAATTTTACAAAAAGCCAGGGAATTTTCCTGGCCAGGAAAAAGTCAGGGATTTGGAAACAAATTTTACAATAGTCAGGGAATTTCTACAACTACAGATAACTAAATTATATGTTTCTAGCAGAAAATTCAACTATTCGATGAAAATTTACTATTTACTATTTCGCTGAAAATTTACATTTTGAATTAAATTCATATATTGGTGATAAACAGGTCACCTGTCATCTTTTTTTACTGAAAATGCAACGGTGTTTTCAATCAATTTGTCTTCAATTTTAAAACTCATTTATTTTAGTAGAAATTTTATCTTTCTTGGGTACAAATGCAACTGCTTGGTTGAAAATTCAACTAAAATCATTTTTGGTTGATAATTCAACCATTTTTTTTTGTAAATTTGTCTATTTGTTCAAACAAATCGTTGGCTTTAGCAAAATATTATCTTTCTTCGCTAAACATGAATCAGTTTAGTTAAAAAATAATCTTCTTTGATCGAGGATTCAACTATGACAAATCTTTATTTGACAAAGATTCGTCTTTTTTTGTATTAGAATTCATTATTTTTTAACAAAATATCATCTTTTTGGCCGCAATCTCATCTATAACATTTTGTTTTTGAAAATTCATCTTCTATGGTAGAAAAGTTTTTTTCTTTCGTTTAAAATAAATCAATAAATATTGGAAACTTTTAATTTGTATTAAAAAAATTGGATTTATTCTATTTATTAGATTCTATGATCAAAATATTAATACAAGATTAAAATTTTAATATTTGAATGTTAATTTTAAGGAAAAATGAAAATTTAGTAAAAAAAATAAGGAAATCTTGAAAATTTAATTTTCACCCTGCAAAGCATGTAATATCTCAGATACAAACAACTTCCTGTAGTTCCAAGTCTCATATCTTATTATACAGGGTGGACACGCTGGGGCTTACATATATGGCTAGTTGAATGCTACCCGAATTGCACAACAGCAGGGGAGAAGCCATTATACAGGGGTATTTTCATATTTCGCGCCTTTAAAGTTTCATTCGGATCGGCCATTCGGTCAAGTGCGTGCATCTTCGGATCAAGTTTATGATAGTTTTCATGGTTGCGTTTGAAAGTTCAAATGGATACAAGTGTCAAAACAATGTAGGTTATGTGTTATATAGTAATTACAAATAATAAACGTGTTTAATTAATAATGAAGTGGGACATGTGAACTTAGAAGTAAACGTCTTTTTTTTGTGCCAATAACATTTTAGAATGGCTGTTGATTGACAAATACTATAAAATAGTAATAATATTCTACGCTCCCAGTGGGCCAATAGTGAATGGTGTTTAACGCTTATTTTTACTAAAAAAAGTATGTTATGAATAGACAGGATATGTTTCAAATAAACTAAATGAAATATTACATGCGTAAACTTTAAATTGACATTGCCTACATTTACTGAAAGCGATTAGGGCAAACAGATGAATCTGAACATAACCGTTTGAAGTTTCGAACGCAACCATGGAAATTATCATAAACTTGATCAGAAGATGCACGGACTTGGCCGAATGGCCGATCCTAATACAACTTTTAAGCCGCGAGATATGAAAATACCCCTTTATAATGGCTTCTCCCCTGCTGTTGTGCAATTCGGGTAGCATTCAACTCGCCATGTATGTAAGCCCCAGCGTGTTCACCCTGCATTTCTTGAAGCCATAAATTACGTACATTCAGAGGGAGGGGGGGGGGGGTCGAAATATTGTATTACGGTCCGTTTCCTTCTATTATACGAAACTGAATTTTTCTCCCTCATTTAATTTTTTTTTGTAGTATTCTGTCGTATATTTTCTACCTTGTTAACCTCTTTTATCTTTTATATCTTCTTCAGTTGATAAAGCCCTCTAATCTTGAGAATGTAATTAGAGAATTATACATAAAACAAAAATTATATTTGTAAAAAGCATTGTGTTTCCAACTTGAAATTCTTTTTTGTACGCTACCAAAATAGGTTTTAAAAAAATGTTTATCGAGTTGATTTTTAATCAGTGTTCGGACAAAAACTGATTGTAAAATTAGGAATAAATAATTTGATATGGATTTTGTTTTTGAAGTAAAACTAATTAAATTTCACAGAAAATACTCCAATATATTTACTTATTTTTCTAAAAAGGCTCTTTCAACCATTAAATTTGAAAAAGCTTTTTCAATTCAAGCATTTTTCAACTTGAAAAAAAATCAGGTAAATATGAAATCAGTATCGATGAAAATGGATACGAATACACGGAAATAACATAGATAATTTACTTAATAAAAAATCATTTTTAGAAACAATACAAATTGGTGTTATGCGTTATTTAAGAGTTTTCAAATAACTAAACACTGATAGAAATAAATAATTGTTACTATTATAAACAAATTTTATAAATAAGTACTTAAATATTACATTTTCAGCACACCAAAAATTTATTAACTGCACTTGTTTCAATTTAATTTAAAAAATTGCAAACGACTGACAAATATAATGAAAAAAACTCCCGGCACGATAAAATGTTGGAAATAGAAAACATTCCAAATAAAAATTTCACAAAATTACCTAAAATTTAAAATTTTTGAACTAAAAAACTCACGAATAATGAAATTCCTTTTAATAAATAATTCCCGAAATAAAGCTGACAAAACAATTACAAAAAGCGACACTATAAAATTACCGACACAGGAAAATTTCCGAATTATAATATTTTCGATTCTAAATAATGAACAAATTATTTTAATTATTAATCAATAATAAAATGAGAAGTGAAATAAAATATATATTTATCCAAAAAATTATTTTATTTTTCTTATAATTTTATTATTTAACATTTCCTTAATTGTTTAGATTCGGAAATTGCCTTGTGTCCGAAATTTTACAGATAAGGATGTCATTTCTGAGTATTTTATTTTTTTACACTTTTCAGTCACAACAAAAATTTAATCAGGTTGAATAAATTTCTATACATTGAAAATTACTGTTATGGTGAACAAATTTAAAAAAATTACTCTAATGTGAGATTTTTGCATCGGAAAAGAATTTTTCTTTGTTGAAAATACTATAATTCTTTATGAACATTTAATCTAGGAACAAAATATTTCAATACGTTATCAATTCCTTCCCTTATAAGAAAATTTTATTAAATCAAATAACGCTTTTCTATGAAGAAAATCTGAAGGAGATATTTTTTTAAACAACTGACGATTATCTGAAAAATGGTGTAAAAATGATTGGCTTTAGTCATTTTAGTGGAAAAAACGCTGACTTTAAAGAAAATAAACGAAATTTAACGTTGTGAAAATTTCAAATTTTAGTGTTATTTATTAAATTTTGTTATAACGAAACTTGGGAAAGTCTATATTATTAATTGAATCCGTTTGTCAGAAAGGGACTATTTTTTATTATTTTTACTACGTTCAAAAGTTGCTATTTAATAATAATCTCCACAAACATTCCTTACAGAGGAAAGGGGATTTTACTACTACTAATAATAATACTTTTATGTTTCTGAATCCTATTTTGTCTTCAGAATTTTTATTTTCAGGAAACACAGAAAAATATTATAATAAAAAATTAACTATATTTTAACATTTTTCATTAGTGACATTCATAGGGATTTATTTTTTTTCATCATACTTTGATCCATTTTTGACAATAAAATAACCGTCCAGAATTCATCTTGTATTTTTTTGTAACTGAAGGATATTCTGATTTATATTATTATTATTTTATTTGATTAAATTATCGTCCTTTCACGTAGATGAATCTATTTTGATTTTTCCATTGAGATTTAAGCAGATTTTATTGTATTTATAATTTTTATATCTAGCATCGAACATTTGAAAATTGCATTCAAAACCAAATTTGAATTTAAAAAAAGCATTATTTTAATATCTTCATCTCAAAAGAAAGCTAAAAGCAGGGTTTTTATTTTTTATTTATGAAAATAAGCGAAATATAATTCTTCAAAATCTACCATCTGTTTTGGCGATTTTTAACGTTTCTAATGATAATAAAAAATTGTTCAGTACAGTTTCAATATGGTTTTTACACTGCTTCCATTCATTATAAGCATTTTCTGAAAAAATAAATATTTAATCTTTAAAAATAAAGAAAAAATATAAAGTTGACTTTTTTATGGAAAGACGCTTTTTTAATTTGTTTTAATCTAGAAAAATTGCTTTCGTTTTTATTTAAAGAAAATTGATATTAGAAGATACAATTTAAACTTTTATTTTTATTTCTAGACTAAAATGTATGTAAAAAATGGCCTTCTGCATAAGTCAAATTCTTGATCGACCTTTATTTTTGAAGGTCAAATAATGATTCAAAAATTTTTATGCTAAATTGAAAGGGCGTAAAAAACCTAGCGAAATAGTAGTAGACGAAATAGTTTTAATTGTTATTAAACGAGATAAAAATTGCCCAAGTAGATGGTACATTTTCAGAAATCAATAATTTCCTATTTTCGTAAATGAAAATTAAAACTCCCACCTTTTGATTTCAAAGGTATTAAAGACAAAAGTGTGAGTTTTCTTTTAAAAAGAAAAATGAAAAAAAGCATTAAAAACAGACAAATGTGTTTTAGACTTTAATTTTTGAAGCCCTAATTTTTATTTTTTCAAAAAATGCTTATGATTAATGGAAACAGCGTGAAACCCCGATTAAAACTGTAGTGGGTAAAAATTGTATTGTCATTAGAAGAGTTACAAATCGCCAAAACAGATGGTATCTAAAAAATTACTCATCGCTTATTTGCATAAATTAACAATAAAATTTCAAGTTTCAACTCCATATCATTCAAAGGACAAAAATCTAGGCTATCTTTTGAGATAAAAATATGAAAAATATGTTTTTTTTTTTAATTAAAATTTTTTTAATTAATGCCCCATACAAATCATCTCAACTAAGTTCAAAAAATCCTTTTTTGAAAAACTAGTTTTTAGTTTTGTTTTTCACACAGTAATTTTTCGAATCCTAAAACTTATATAATTCTCGAAAGTTCTTTGCAGAATTAAATCATCATTAATTAAAAAAAAGTTTAAATCCCTTATTTGTACGCAAAAATCAAAGACATTGTTTTCTTATTTTTACCAACGCTTTGATGTTACTGATTCCACTCTAAATTTTATAGTTCCCTTTATGTAAAAAATCCACGAGAGATAGTATTGAAAGAGATTTTTATAATAATACAAGATTAGGAAAATCGGAGGAAGGACATACATTTTTTTATAACTGCGATAATGTATATAATATAGTATGTTTTGTAAAAATATAGTGTGGATACTATCCACTGAATAAACAATAAAAATACAGATAGAGTACAAGCTGCTCAAGAGCACACATGTTAGGTGTTTTTTTTCCATTCTACCCCTGGGCGAGACATTTGCGATGAAGATATGGGACAAATCGCGCTATATGGTATGTCCTTAAGTCGACCGATAAAGGGGGAATAAAAGAGAAAATCGGGCTACTTTCATGACGCGCCGTTTTTATCTCAAACTAACTCATTCCCCACACCGAATTGCACGCCACAAAAAAAATGCTCAAACAAAAGAAAAACACTTTCAGAATTTTCAAGACATTTTTTTCCAATTTAAGGAGGGAGTGGTCGTACCAAAAAGTATGGCGGAATCATGGAGGGATAGGAAAGGAAGGGGGGCGGGTCACAGAAAAGAACGTTGCAATAATAACATAATGATTTTCAAAATTATTTCCATTTTTCAGACTTCGCATTTGTTTCCCCTATTCCCTTCTTTTCTCTTATGTATTCATTTTTGTTGTTTTCCCCCCGTTTTAAAAAAATTCCTTTTTTCTCTTTTGTTTTGTTTTCTCGTTTAAATATTAACAAAATTATTTAGTTTAAAATTTAATAATGCTGTTAAGAACGCAACTATTTTGTTAAAAAGTCAGTTTCTTTGTTCAAAAATTCAAATTTTTGCTTGCAAGTTACTCCTGACTAAAAAATAATTTTTGAGGCTGAATGTTGAACACCTTTGTTAAAATTTTATTTATAGATTTATCGGTTCAGATAAAAATTCTTCTCCTTGGTGTCAAGTTAAATCATTTCGTTAAAAATTTGATTTTTTTGGTTAAAAAAGATTTTTTTTTGCGTAAAAATGTAATTGTGACGTTTTTTTTGGAAATCTCTATTTCTAAATAAGAATTGATCTTTTCTAGATAAAAAGTCAACTATTTTATTCGTCTTGAGTTTACATCTAAAATGATTTTTCTTGATGTGTCCTTTTTAGTAGAAAACTAGTCCTTTTGGTGAAAACTTTAACTATTTCGTTTAAAACTGATGTATTTTGTTGAGATTTCGTCTTTTTTGGTAGAAAATAATTTTTATTTCTCTCTTAAAGATACAACTTTATTGACATATGTTTTTTGGCAACTTTATTGAAATATTAACTATTACAACTTTTATAGAAAATGTATCTTTTCAGGTTTGAAAATTCCACTGGTTGGTACAAAATTAATTTTTTTGGCTTCAAAATTCAAGAATTTTGTAGAAAATTCAATTATTTAATAGAAAGTTCAACTGTTAAGTAGAAAATTTAATTTTTTGCAAATTGAAAATTAATTTTTATAAGTGAAAATTTAACTATTGTATTCTTGTTTAAAATTTAACAACTTTGTTGAAAGATTAACTACTTTCTTTAGAATTCATCCTTTTTGCGTTCAAATTCAACTTATTATCTTGGAAATTTAACAATTTTGTAGCAAATACAATTTTTTGTTAGACGACTGAATGGTTTCGTTTTTAATTAACTCTCCATTAAAAATTAATTCTTTTAAATGCAAAATGTAACTATTCCATTTTTTTTTGAAAATTAATCGTTTTTAGTTTTAAAATTCCACTGTTTGGCACTTTTGGTTTAAAAATTCAACTATTTTATAAAAAAAAACTCGGCTTTTTGGCTTGAAAATTAAACAATTTGGATTTTTTTTCTTAATGGCTGAAAAATTTTTCTTGGTTGAAAATTCAATTCAACTCTTTGATGGGAAATTAATCTGTTTCGATTGAGGATTAAACGATTTTTTTTTAAATTCGTATTTTTGTTTTAGTTGAATTATTTCCGATTTAAAATAAAAATTTCTTTTGTCGAAAATTAAACTATTTCGTTGAAATATAAACTTTTTTGTTAATTTATCAGAAATAGCAAGCTTATACCAAATCCCTTCTCACCACATATCGTTTTGTAATAATTTTGGACGAATCATAAATAAATTCACGAAAAAAATTTAGACGGAAAAAATTAATAAGTTATAAGTTAGGGGCTGGGGGCAGAGGAAGGTAAGCTTATGGATCCACAGATACCCTACAGGGGGGGGGGGGGCGCCGCCAAGCTTATACTGAGGACTTAAAAAAAAAGTTCCTCAATTCGAACAAGCAAGAAATCCAACGATAGTCGACGACAAATAAGCTCTATAAGGTGTACATTATAATGATATTGATGAGCTCTTTTTAATGGAATTATTAAATATTAAAAAAAACAATCTCTGTCAAATACTGTGAAACTTACATAACGCCTTATACGTATTATTTCGCAAGCCCAGGGGGGGGGGGGGCGAACGCCCCGATCGCCCACCTCTGGATCCGCGCCTAGTGAGGCTAAGTCGATACTATTTTTTAAAAGTGTTTTTAATAATTAAAAAAAATCTGATTGACAGCATATTAGATATGATTAAATCGAGAATTTAGTTGGCTACAAAATTGTTTTGATGATTTAAAAATATCATGCTTTGTTTATCAATTATTAGAAAAAAAGTGAAGTGATAGAAAATCTGTCGAGCAAAAATCGACTATAATGTTTGAAGAAAGAAGAGGACACACTTTTAAAATTTTTATTATTGTAGAAAACTACATGTTCGATCCGAAAACACATAATTGATCATTTATAAATTTATAATTTATAAAATGATAAATTGATGATTTATGAATTTATGAATTTACAAATTTATAAATTATAAAGAATTATTATTAGCTGCATGAAGAATTGTCAGGAATTTGAATGGAGAATAACACCTTTCTTATAGCTTCCTATGTGTAGGCGCTTTGTGAGAAGGTTTCAGAGAAATTCTTTGAAAGAAATGTAAAGAGACGTCTCACAAAAAAAACAAGATTTTTTTTGCATTCCTGTCACGGGGGATGTTCGCTCAGCAAGTTTTCTCTTCAATTCGGTGGAGAATCTAGCACGTGTACACATATCCCATGTCATCGTAAATAATCATCTTTCTCGATAGCACTGTCGAGTTTTCGATGCTGAATTCGTCTCTGTAATTCGGTATATTTACACTTCGCTTTTTGCTAAAAAGGATCGGGGAAGTTTGCAGATGCAAAACTCAGTCGACTAGGAGTTTACATTTTCTAGTCAAACATTTACTTTTCGGTCAGGCTTAATTGAAACATAAACATTCTGTTTTAGTGTCTCTGTAATAATCTAAACTTTATTCATCCCTTCAATCGTGTTATTTTAGAAGATGGAAACTCAACATTTTTTCAATAAAAGCTGTATTAGTAAAAATAACTGCATAATTTAACAAATAAAATAAGGTATTAAAATTTAGGATTGCAAATTGAGTGTTACTATTTTTAATTTTTAAATTAAGATCCAGAACTTTTTTTTCATTTACCCTTAGGTTTCTATTTTTACATTCAGTTTTTATTATGTACACATTGTTAATAAAAGTTTAGAGTTATTTCGAAAAACAGAGTTGAAGTGTCAGCCATTCAGTTTTTCAATGTACATATTTTCAAAAGTCTTCTATTTTTTAAATCGAAAACTAGAAACAACTATATTTAAAAAATTTTAAACAAATAGTTTTAGAGACAAATTGTCATATCTTTTTTTTTCTATGCAACTGTTTTTTAATAAAATTTTATCGGTTCAAGTTTCATCAATTTAGTTGAAAATTTGTCCTTGATGGTTGAATTCAAAAATTTTTAATTTGAAATATTTTTTATTGAAATATTAACTATTGCATTTTACATCGTTTGTTGAAGATTCATCTCATAGGTTTAAAATAACTATTTTGATGAAAATCAGTTTTTTTGTTAATAATGAATAAACTAAAAATTTAACTTGTTCATCTTTGTTTAAAAATTCGCCTCCTTTAGTTAAAAAATGAACCATTTGAAAGGAAATTAAGGTATATAATTAAATATTCGTCTCTTTTGGTTAACATTTATTTTTTATGCTTAAATATTAATCTTTGTGGTTGAAAAAACATTTTTCGACTGAAAATGTAACCAATTTTTTTATAAATTCGTTTCTTTTTATTGAAAATTGATAATTTTATTTGAAAATTCAACTATGTGCTTGAAAATTGATATTTTAAAAAATTCTTTTTGTTTACAAATTCATTTATTTTTCTTAAAAATTCGTTTCTTTGGTTCAAAGTTTAACTAATATATTTAAAATACTTTTTTTTTGTTAAAAATTAATTTTTCAGTTAAAAACTCGAATTTTTGGCAGAAAATTAATCTTTTTATTTGAAAAGTTACCTTTTTCGTTGAAAATTCATTAGTTTTGGGTAAAAATGAAAGTATCGAGTTCAAACGTCCTTTTTCTTGGTTAGAAATTATGTTTTAACTAAAAAGTGAACTATTTCATTTTTGGTCAGAATTTTCTTTTTAGTTGCAAATTCATGTTTTTCGATTAAAATTTATTTTATCGACTTGTTTTTCCTAAAATTTAATTTTTAAACTTAAAAATGAAGTATATATTTAAAATTCTATCTTTTTTTTTAAATTCAACTGTGTTTTGTTTAATATTAAACATTTTTAGGTGGGAATATCAACTATTCAATTTTCAGTTCGAAATTCATCTTTTTTTAGTCAAAGTTATAATGCTATCTTCAAAAGTATTTTTTTTTTGAAGATCGATATAGGAACGATGAATAAGAATAAACAAGATTTGACACAAAAAATTATTTTGTTCCGAGAAAATCATTATTTAATAACTTAATATCACAGTATAAAAGACTTTTTTGATGAAAAATCGGTGGAAATAAGAAAATTATACCATTTTTCTTAACATACAATAATAATTTAAAGAAATATTTATTCTTAGAGGTTAGCAAAATTATTACTACGTTGAAATATTTTCAAATAAGGCAGATTCTATACTTGTAGCTGGAGAATCTCTTGGTAAAGAAATACGCATTTTTTTAAATATTGAAAATCGATTTCCTTAAAAAGCCCACAGTTATAAGTTATTTATTTTTTTATTTAGCCTTCTATATGAAAGACATCCTGAAAGTCTTATGTGAGGTAAATAACTTTTGTGAACAGAAGAATTTTTTTCATAAAACCTACTCTTTTCATTCTTCTAGCAAAAAAGCACAGATTCGAAAAAAATCAAGATAAACTTTTGTACATCTGAAAAAAGTTCTACAAAAAAATACCTCTTGCTCATTTGTGATCGCTTGCATTTTTTATGATAAAAATAAAAAAATTATATTTAAAAAAAATTCTAACGACCTTAAGAATCTTTCAGCCCACATTAAGCTGCTATAGGATGCTTTTCTTATCTAAGCAGATACTGTTAATATAATAAATAATAATTTTATTATCTTGAAACTCGAGTTCTTCCTGCAATTTTTTTAAAATCCTTCAAAAATAAAAAAATTACCTTAAAATCATCCAGATTATTTTTGAAGTGTTGGAAATGTTCTTAAATATTTTTTTTACACTAATGTAAAAAAATCTTTTCAGTTTTTCTGGAAATTATAATGCAAGTTTTTTATTAATTTAAAACCTTTCAAAATCTAAATTTAGCTATAATAATTCGATGTAATCTAATTTCTAAGTATAATCTAATATTTTCTGGTGAAAAAATACAACATTTATAAGCTTTTTAGTTTATAAATGTTGTGTTTGAAATTTTTAAAAATCTACATCATGTTTTTAATGTTTTAAATTCTTCAAAGTTTTAAATTATTCTGAAATATTTTCTAAACTTTTAAATATACTTTAAACTTACTTGATTACTCTTCAAATTAATAATTGCACAATTTTTAATCAATGATCAAAATTTTTTTATCTTTCTAAATATTTTCTCAAAAATAATTTCTATAAATAAAAATTGACTTAACAATTTTATATTTTCTTGAACTCTTTAAAGATCTTTAAAAAGCTTTAAACATTAATTTTGAAATCTTCAAAAATCTAGATTTTTTTAGATCTTCTCCAGTTATAAACTAACTTTGATCTTTTTGAAATATGTAAATATCTCTTAAACTAATTCAAAGGTTTTCCAATTTGATAATTGCTTAATTGTTATTCATGCATCAAAATTCAATAATTTCACTTACGTATTAAAACTTTGTTAATTTTAAAAATTAAAATTTTGATAATCAAAGTTTAAATTGTTTAGTTTTCAATATTTGAATTTATAATTTCTCATTTCAAGTAAAGAGTAAAATATTTATAAAATTTTTTTAAAATGCCTTCCGTAAAACCCCCTACCGCCCTTAAAACTTTCTTTTTTCTAAATTTTGAGATATTTAGGCATATTATTCCTATGGCGGAGTGTATACAAAACTAAAATTCTAGCTCATTACCGTCCTGACTTTCATGTAAATCCTTCCGTTAAAAATTGCTGTTTGAGAATAAGTGAATTGAAAATGCAAGGTTTTCGATTGAAACGCAATTTGAATAGAATTTGGAATTTATAAGATCCTTTGATTATGAATTTATTAATATGAAATTATTTAAAAATCAAGCATAGTTGATAAAGTTTCAACCTAACGTTTTCATGTTTTTAACTACTAGGGCTTTCAAATTAAAAAATTCTATTTCTTATTTGAAAATCTGTAACTTGCTTGATTTCGAATAGATTCAGAATCGTCCTGTAAAATAAATTATTGTTCAATTTTCATTATTTTTACTACAGTTTATTGTGATTTATTATGTAATAGCAAAAGTACTTGGTAAAAGTGCAATATTTTTCTTTTAATTTGTAAAGATTTATATTTTCTTATTTAAATTTTTACATTTCTACAGTAAACTACTACAGTATTTACATCATAATTTCAAGTACAGTTTCCTGATATTTAAACTTTTGTTAAATATAGTAATTTTTTGTAAAGATTTGTAAATTTTTACAATAATTCACCTAAAATTAAAAGTATATTTATGATACCGAACACCCAAATTAACAAATTTAAACTCCTGTATATGTGTTTTACTGTATTTTTTGTTAAATTTGGTACAAATTTCTTTGAAAAAGATAAGTTTTAACAAAAAATTACAGTTGTAGAATTGTTGTATTTATAAAAAAATGTCCGCCTGGGCAAATGGAATTTTCTCTTTAATTGAAGGTTAAAAGGATTTTTATTTGTCTCAAAATAGTAGATTAGGTACCTACGCAGTTGACTATAAAACAACTTTACTTCAGTGGTTAAATGTATACTCATAAATTATTAAATTAATAAATAGTACAGGACTCGAACTCCTAACGAAATAATATATTATATGGATATTAGTGCTAAAGTTTTGAACAAGTAAGTTTTTATACGTCTCCCCTTATTTAAAAGGACCTTAGTTTGTCAGAATGCCTTATTTATAACGTAAATAATGTAATGTGAAACACATTAGGTTTGTAAATAATTCTTCTTTTTTTATGTAAAAAAAGTAATTTGTAAATACATTATGTAGGTAGAGGTCACGTACAACTTTAAAGATATAACCTTATTATTGTTTCAACAAAATTGAAACTTACACAATTGCCCCTTATTATTAATTGGTTGTTAATTTTTTTTCTTTTAAAAAAACTAGAAAAATAATCATCTGATTGTTTCAGTAAAATGGAAAATATTTTTAAAATGCTTTCTTTTATTATATTGTTATATTTGTTACGTTTGCCATTCCTGCAGCCTTTTTTTAAATTATATACAGCTCTAAATTAATTATTATGTTTATACTAGAAGCAATTAGTTTAGTAGATTAGCAATTAGAACTGTCTTAAATTTATATAACGACAATTGTTTTATTTTTTTAAATATTTTTTTCCTTACTTGAAAGATCTGAATGCGAAAAAGACAGCATTTCAGATAGTGTTTTATATACCCTTCTTATTTAATCGCGAATCTATAGATACATTGAGTTTTTCAATGCCGCCGGGATCTGTTCAAAATTTTTTAATACAAATTACGCATTTCAATCGCGTCATTTAAAGCCGATAATACGTGATTTATTTGATCAATGACGATTTATTTTGAATCTCAAATTTCATTCACGCGCATTCTTTTACTACCTTAATGAACTATTTTTATTTTATTAAATTTTAATTATTACCATTTTAAAAGTTCTTTTAGGGTTAAGTGTTGTTAGTTATGAATTAAGTTAATTTTTTTTTAAGTGTTAGGAATCTTACAAAATTTTGCGTTGACTGAGCCTTACTTTGTATGAAATTTCTGTAAGAATTTTCAGAAGCGCTTCAGTAAAGCTGTAAGCAGAAACCATTTCTAAATTTTCGTAAACAGGAACAGAAATTTTAGGAACGGTAACTGCATAAAACTTTAGTCATATCTTCCAGAAAATTATGTTACAATTTAGTGATTTGCAGTTACCGTAACTAAAAATTTCAAACGATTCAATTTTTTATGTTCATTAATTGTAATGAAAAATATGCCAATAGAAATATTAAGAAAATATGAGCGAAATTAATATAAACACATTTGATTCATTCAGAGTATTATATAATCTAGATACAAACGTAGTCATTTAAGTATTAACTTCGCTGACAAATAATCTTACTAAAATTTATAATGTTAGGACAAATACAGGGTGTCTACAAAGTTTTGTACCCCTGAATATTTCCTCAAATAAAATATTTGTCATTGAGGTCAAGGTTATTGTTGAAGTCACTTTTAACAAGGAATTCAATGGTGACCCTTAATTTGACCTTGGCGATGACCTTGAAGGTAATTTCAAGGTCAACTTAGAAAAAGTAACCCCTCCCCTTTTTGACATCGGAAATAGATCAAACGGGATATTTCACGTTCAAATATATATTGAGGGCATAGGTTTAATTTGAACTTAAAGGTCACTCTAAGGTCATTAAGACTTAAACAAGGTCTGAACACCTCTGAGACCCGCAGCTTTTGAAATAATTTCATATCAATCGAAGTTATTTGTTTTCCGCAAGGCGCATTAATTTCTTACCTTCAACTTTACCTTGACAATGACATCAAAGGTAACTTCAAAGTCAACTTTAAAAAAAATGGAAATCCCCATTTTTGAGATTGGAAATCGATAGAGCGTGAAATTTTGTGTTCAAATATGTATTAAGGTCATAGATCATAGGTCAAATGAAAAGTCACCATTGAAAGCGCCTTGTTGAAACAAATAACTTCCATTGATATGAAATTCTTTCAAAAGCTGCTGATTCAAAAGCTGCTGATTTTAGAGGTGCTCGGACTTTGTTTTAGTTTTAAAGAACTTAGATTGATTTTTAATGTCCAATTGAACCCTTTGACCGTAATAATAGTTGAACGTGATATTTTCCGTTCTATCAATTTCCGATGTCAAGAAGGGGGATTTTCATTTTTTTAAGTTGACCTTAAAATGACATTTGAGGTCATCTTCCAGGTCAAATTAAAGGTCATCAGTAAATTCAGGGGATCCGAAACTTTATGGACACCCTGTATATTCATGTGTTATAATTGATTTTAGAAACGATTATGTTCAAGATTAAGCAGGTTCCAGAGTTTAACGTTAAAAATATAAATTTTTCAATTTGACAACCTTAATAGTTAAAAAATCACTTTTTCAGTTTCTTATTCTCTCAATAATTTCGAATCCTTTTCATTCTTCACATAATTCGATATCGGAAAAAATAGATTTGCTGCATCGTTATAATTCAACGCAAACTTTTGCAGTGCATTGCTGCCCAAGACCACAACCACTATGCTTTGTCCAGTTTTAAATCTATTAGTAATTTTTAGTTACTGTTTCTGAATGTAAATAAAAATTTAGTAAATTTATTATAAAAATTACCTAATTTCGTTTTCAGCAACCTTATTTCGTAAATTTCGGTTATTTTAGTGTCCTAAATGTGTCTAGTGCTGTATTCGAGCTAGACGATATGAGAATCGATCGATAATTGACTTAAATCTCGGTTTGCTATTACGGTACTCTAATATCGTCACGTCTTATTCGATCGAGATTCTTAAGAAAACCTTCGATCGTGAAGAGATTCTCGATTTTTCGCCAGATTTTTTCACAGCGAAAAGAATAGTTTCAAACGATTTCCTAAAATTTCTAAATACAATGTAGAAGTTTCAAAAGCAATTTTTTTTTAATTTCCGAGAATACATAATTTTAGAATATATATTCCAGTAAGTATGAAAGATATTTATAAGTTTTAAATAATTTCAAATTTTCAGGAAAATTTGTAATGTTTTTTTTTTAATTAAAAATTAGTTTAAAGTTTTTTAAATCATTTCAAATGATTCCATATATTGGTAAAAAAGTATCTGGAAGATCGCAAGGCAAGTTTTTTTTCTAAATTTATACAACAGAGATTATAATTTCTTGATTTCTGAGGAATCAAAAAAAAATTATAAAAAATTCAAGTAAGTTTAAAAATTATTTAGAAATCTTAGAAAGAGTCAAAAATAATTTTATACTTGAAAAGATTTAGAAAAGTTTACGAAAAATCTAGATTTTTGAAGATTTTGAACAACAAATTTAGAAGCATTTTGAGAATTTTGACAGATTTCGAGAGAATAAACCAAAATTTAAAAAAATTCCTGATAATATTTGAATTATTTTTTTTAAGTTAATTTTAAAAGCCTGTTTACATTTTTGAAAAATTTCAAAAGATTTCTAAATTCTAAAAAAAATTCGAATCAGTTTAGAAGATATTATTAGAAACTTTTGAAAACTAATTTAAAATTTGAAAAGAAATACAAATGCTTAAAAGTGTAGAATTCAAAAGATTCTGAAATAAAATTTTGAAGCTTTTGAAGGATTCTGAAAAGTTTCAAGGTGATAAAAAAATTTTCTTAAGATTCGTTAAAAAACACAAAATGGAAAACGCGATATTTCAAAGTTTTTTGACCATTTTAAAAGGTTCTCAAGCAAACAAAAAACATTTCTTAAGATTTTTGTACAAGTTTTATATATACTTTATAAAAATTAATTTTTAAATAAAATCAACAAATATTTTAATCGTTATTTAAAAATGTGGAAGAAAAAGTAGAAGATTTATTTATTTTAAGAGAATAAAAATAATATACAGGATTCCAATTATGAGGGTTTGGATTCATAAATTAATAGGTATTAATAATAATTACATTTTACTTATTGAAAGGCTTCCACACTTCAAAAATATTTTTAAAATTAGATTCATGGACATACCATTTTTTTATTACTTGCCTGAGTTAGGAATTAATTATTTATTTAACTAATTCATTATCGGAATAAGATTTTAAACTTTAATTTTGTAATGTTTTAATTCTTTCCATTCTCTACCCTGAAGCATGTTGAAAGTGAAAGTTGAGATTTAAAAATTGGTCAAAATGGAAAAAAGTTCTGTCTTTCTCATATGTCATCACGGCCTCTGTTATCTAAAGTATTTTTAATAGGATTCAATCAAAGAGAAATTTTGTAACCTTTCTAATGGCTTTTAAAGAAACATTTTAACTTAATTTATCGCTAAGACAACTACGAAAAAACGAAACGTTTTGAAAACGCTTTTTTTACTGAGCTGATAGTTTTAGGCGTTACTGTAGAAATTTAGGAGTATGAATGCTTAAGTTTGAATTCTTTCATTAAAAATCATGCGAAAAAAGTTTTTTTTCACAGAATTAACTAATTGGTTCTGAATGGACGAATATCTGATTATTCAGTTATCAATAACGAATCTACATATTTATAAATATTATATAAATTTTTCTATGAAAATTCAAAATAATGTACGTGTATCCAATCACATTAAAATATCACAAAATTTCGTATCACAAGATATAATGCAAGTTAAAAGGACTTCGATTTAAACTTTTTGATAATGATAAATTCAATTTTTAACTTTTCCAATTAGGACTTTACTCAGTTTACATTGCGTCATTCCAAAATCCTTACTTAAATATTTTCCATTTTAGTTTTAATTTTTAGACCTCTATTTTTAACTTTAAAAATTTAAAAATGGCATTGAAGATTTGAAAAATGAATCATTTAAAGCGACGAAATTGAAATTCTTTTTATAACAAAACGCTTGAAGTTGATTAACGGCAAATGTAAGTTCATTTATTATTTTTTAAATTGAACTTAGTTCGAGTATTAAAAACTAAACAATAATTTATTTTGCAAAACGATGTTGAATTTAAAAGCCAAAACTAGACAATTCACAGATTTTCAGTTTGAAACTAAATTGTTTCAAATGGCAAGCTTTGGGTGGTTTAAATTTCAGAGTGACAAATTTTAACATTGAACGTTAAAATTTCCATTGTTCCATTAAAAAAGTTTTTTTTTTGTAAGTGGAAGCATTGCATTTCTATTTTTTAAATAACAATTGAACAATTATTGATTTATAAAAAAGTCAAGTAAGTTTAAGAGATATTTAGAGATTTTGAAAAGATTTGAAAATATATATAATTTTAATATTTATATATAATAAAAAATTTCTGTATAAAAGATTTCCATGTGGCAAAATTTTTCTCTGACTGTTGAAGACACGCAAAAAAATGATCTGTTTGTACTTGATAGTAAATTATTATTAATTTTTCTACATTTTCCGCAAGCTTTAACTGTTTACAAGAAGAATAAAATATTATTTTTTTACATCTGGGAAAAACTATAATTTATCAATTTAGGTACAAGAACTTAATAAATACGACATCAATGTGATTAATTTATTTCAAGCTTGACTATAAGAATGAGAAAATCCCTAATTTCGAGAAAAGCATTAAATAAAAAGAAGGGTAGTAAATCACTCACAGTTTCCAAGTCGAAGCACTGGATGTGAAGTCGGTTGTCAAGGATGAGGTAACGACGAAGTGATGAAGAAGGTGGAGGAAAGGACCTTCCTTCGATCCTGCGAGGGCCGATCCGTTTTTTTGCCTTTTCGTCTACATTCCCGATTCGCGGTTCATCGCTCGTCTGGAAATCAAAAAAGCAACTCGTTAATCTTCAGAAAAACGTTATTCTTAGCCCAATTCCTTAAAGAAGCGTTTTTCCTATAATTTTTCAATTTTTTGTTACTCTACCTCATTTACTTCATACACTGATAAGTAGTCGATAAATAAAAACTTTATTTTATTGAGTCAATACAATCACGATTGACCTAATAAAATATCTTATTCTGTAACGAAAAATTTACTAGTCATTTTTATTCCTAGAAAAATAAAGAGAGTAGACTCTAGCTCAATATTGACCAATATTTACAATCATTTCGCAAGTTTGAGCGCGCCTAGGGCGCGCGCATGTTGGTTCTCGCGTTTCGCGCTCGATGTTGTATTTATCTCGCATTCTTGCACAAACATTTTAAAATTAAGACTCAAAATATCCATCACTCTAATTTCATGATAGTGAATTCTCTTTCGTTAAAAAAGCTTAGCTCGAGAGTTAAGCTCACCTACAGCACGCGACTGAGGTCAGTCGCACTCCGCGCTTAGACTTTGCATTTCTTCCGCATTCGGGCACAGACCTTTTAAAATCAAAGATGAACAGACCGACAACTCTAATTTTGTGATTTTGCACTCTGTTTTGTTAAAGCTCTTCTGGCTTTAGCGAACACATTCTCATCGCGTATCTCGTGCTTCGCACTCGATTTTGTCCAACCTGTCAACTTTTCTACATTATACAGAACACTTTTATATCAATTATAATAGATTTTTCATGTAACTCTGCCAGGGATTACTTATTAAAAAATTGCAAAATAAAAAGCAAATTGTATTTATCATGATTATTTTTGTATTTGTTATTTATTTTGTCTTAAATTGTATTCTAAGCTGCTCTGAAATATATATTATTTTAATAAATGTATATTATTACAATTCATAGTATGCATAAAAATTGAATCATACTAATTCTTATTTCCTTGTTTTTATAACTTTTATTTTTAATGTTGTTTTTTACTATTAAATAAAAACTACTGCGCATCTGCATGAGGTCTAATACAGGAACCTATATAGGGACCTATATGGGAGCCTATGTCCTCTTTCGTCTTTTCTGTGCTTTTTCCAAAAAGTTAATTTTTGCATTTTTTATCTTATGCTTTACGATTAAAAGAAAATCTTCTCGTCTTATCGAAAAATAATTAATAATAAATTTATAGATCTTTTTAGGCGAACAATTTTTGTCTGGTAATTTAAGTTCATACCTTGTGTCGTTTTTTCAAACAAATTTAATATTTTTATTTAGAATGTTATTTTTTACGACTAAAGCAAAAACTAACTGTCCTATCAGAAATTATAGCTCTTTTTTGGATGAACAATTTTTGTCTCATTTTTGTTCGTAGCTTATATCGAAAAGTGATTCATTATAAATTTGTCGTCCTTTTCAGGGCGCGCAATTTGAGTTTTTTAATTTTTTTCGTATCTTGCATAGTTTGAATAAAAAATGGAATTTTTGGATTTTTCATTATTTTTGGTATGATCAAATTTGGAGTGTTCAACTTCTCGACCAAATTAAAAAAGTTGTTATCATAGACCTGCAGGGCTTTCAAAAAGAAAAGTTTTTTTTCTCTTGACTATTTTTCATATCATGCGTTTTTTGGCTTAAAATGATCATTTTAGTTTGTTTTTTGGATTTTGAAAATACTCTAACGCTGATAATTTTCTTTTTATCAAAAGAAGTCATGAGGATAAATTGTTTCAGTTTCTGAGTACTATGAACAACCGCACATAGAATTTTTAAATCTTGAAAAAATGTGGTTTCAAATATTTTTGGTACGATTAAATTTAGAATTTGCAACTTTTTGACCAAATTGAAAAAGTTCTCATAATCTTGTAGGGCTTTCAAAAAGCAACGTTTTTCTTTTTCAGACTTTTTTTCGTGTCATGCGTTGTTTGGCTTCAATTGTTCATTTTAGTTTGTTTTTCTGGATTTTGAAAATTCTATAACTCTAGTAATTTTTGGTTTTTCAAAAAAAGTCATTAGGATAAATTGTTAAATTCTCTAAATTCTATAAATAACCGCACAGAGAATTTTTGAATTTTCACAAAAGTGGTCTTAAAAATATTCAAAATGTGCCCCCTTTTTGATTTTGTATCCAAAATGACTGGCTAACGAATTTGACCTTTAGTTTAGGATACTAAACGAGTGTATGAAAGGGCAATCTAATAGATTGATTTTTTCAAAAGTTATCGTGTTCACAGACAGACAGACATACATATAGACAGAAATACAGGAATACAGACAGAGACATTAGTAAAAATCTGTTTTTCGGACTCAGGGAGTCTCAAAACGTAGACATTTGACAAAAACTGGGGGGGGGGGGTCAAATTTTACACAAATCTAATACTTTCTCTGATGAGAATGTAATAATAATTTTTGAAGTATCATTACTGTTCTCATAGCAGCTATTAAATTATTTTAAATAATTAAATTAAAATTTTCGAAATTTAAAGAATTAAAAAGTATAAATTTGTAAGTTTAAATCTAACGATACAATCGTACAGATGTGTAAAAACATGTATTGAAACTTATTTTAATGAATTTTATTTGTCTGTCGACAAAATTTGACAGAACAAGCTACGATAAACGAAAAAATCAAGGCTTTAAAGAAAATCGCAAATTTCAGGGAATGTCTATAACAGGCACTCTAAATAACTGTAAAAGATAATCATTTAAAAAAAATTGTATTCCCTGTGTAAAAGATTCTATGTTAAAAATGTTGCAGAGTGACGATTCTAATCTCTTAATATTAATGTCCGGGAAAAATGAAAAATTGGTCTGTGAAAAATTAGGGAATTTTCAACATTAATTTTTAAGGCCACACCATGATATAATATACGAGTTATAATTTTATTTGCCTCGTATTTTTATTCTTTTTCCAGTCGCTTCCTCGCAAAAATTGCTTCATTAAAATTTAACTATTTTATTGAAAATTCATATTTTTAGGTTGAAAATTCAACTGTTTTACAGAAAATTTGTATTTTGACTTAATAGCCAAACATTAATCTTTTCGACTGAAAACTGAACTGTTTGTCCGAAAATGGAAGGATGTTACTAAAAATTCGGCATTTTTGATAGAAAAATCATCTTTTTCGTAAAAAATTTGCTTTTTTGTTAAAAAATTCAAATAAAGTTTAATTATTTCCTCTAAAAAATCCTTTATGTCTTTTCGATTGAAATATCAGTTGTTTTTGTTTGGATTACAAATTTTTTTTGTTCAAAATTTATTTTATTGGAAAGGTTTTTGGTTGAAGTCTGAAGTTTAATCTTTTTCATTTGAAAATTCCACCATTTATCTAAAATTTCCTAATTATAGGCTAATAATGCAACAGTTTTGTTAAAATTTCGACTCTTTGATTGAAAATTTAACTATTTTATTAAAAAGTAATCTTTTTGGTAAAAAATTCGTCTTATTATATTGAAAATTCGCCTTTGACTGTATAAAGTCGTTTTTAATGGAAATAAACTTGAGAATTTTCAATTTAAACCTGGCTTTTTATTGTTTTATTTCATTTATAAAAGACCAAAATGTTGGTCTTTAAACATTAATGGGCAGGGAAAATGAAAAATTGATCAGAGAAAAGTCGATGAATTTTTTAAATAAATAAAACTAAAGTAAAGAAAATAGAATAAAACTAAAAAAAATTGTTTACTTGATGGAATTTTAATATCAAATACTGATATAAAAAAATTCAAAAGCGTAAAAATAGAAACATAAAATCTGATTTTAGCGTTATCGCGGCCGAATTTTCAGATAAAAAAAGTAATAGTGTGAACATAAATTTCAGTGAGACAAAATCTTTGTTCACACAACATTCTTTGAGCTGATTTTGTATAAAAAGCTTAGCCCAACGAAATATAGTAAAAAATGTTGGATTGTAACAATATAGACTATTCATTATTTAAAATTATGAACTGTTGCTGAATTTTTTTTTGCGCCCAGAGTGCGTTATGATTTATTACTAATTATAAATGATAGAATAAGTACTATTATTAATGAGTACTATTATAAAGACGAATAAAAATGGATTTTAAAAAACTGCTTATTAAGGAATAATATAACAAGAGTTTACTATTTATTTAATCATCTGTTTGAAATAGTAACAATTTAGAGGCTATAAAATGATTTTGTAAACAAAAAATTTTTTTTGTTGAAAATTTTCTTTTTTTATATTTGATTATTAAATTCTTAATAAAGATAAAAATGGCATTTGTCTCATTTTATTAGTGGAGCATTACAATTGGGGTTACTGCGTTATGATTCAATAGAATACATAATTTGTTACATAATCAATTCTATATTACATTTTTATTATAATATTGTTAATAAAATATTAATTTCAAATTGCCAATACACTTTTTAATGGAAAATTACTGGTAAGGTACTTGCAACATAATTTAGTAGAAAATTTTGTTGTCGTTAAAAAAGCTATATTAAATATGCTTCTGTTTCTATTGTGATTCAAAATTTACATGGTATTTTGAACCAAAAGCAGTGTTTTGTCTTTTTAGCGCTTTTCATTCTGCTCTTTAACAAAACAAAAGAAAAAAGGGATTTCCGAGATTGTCTTATTTTTCCGTTCTCTATTTTCTAGGTTTATTTTTTAATCAAAACAAGTTTAAATAAATCGAAGTGAAAATAAAATAGATACACGTACAGGTAAAAAACTAAATTTCAAACAAAAGTCGTGTTAACACAAGAGGTTAAAAATATCGTTAAATTTGCAACTATAGTCATGAATCTTAGACAAAATAAATTTTTAACAAAGGAGTTCAAAATTGAACCCAATAGTTCAATTTTCAATTGAAAATATTTATTTTGTACTAAAACTTACGAATATTTAAGAAAATACATTAATTTTGTATTATAAAATTGAGTCCTCAACCAATAGATTAATTTGCAACCAAACAGCTGCAATTTTTAACCGAAATGAATAAATTTCCAAGAAAATACCTTAATTTCCAACTAAATAGTTAAATTTTCAACGAGAGAATATTCCAAAGTTGCTACAGACTTATTATTAAATAAAATTAAACAATTCTAAAGAATGAAATAATTTCTTGTTCTTAAATTAATTTATCAATAACCCAAACAGTAAGATTTAATTATTCGCCAAAAGAAGAAAGTAGAGGGGTTGCGTTTAAAAATGTACATCTAGTTTCTAGAGTTTTACAATAATTGTTAGTTGAAGTTATATTGAGGACGTGGTTTCTACTGGTTTACAATTCCAAGGGCGTAAATTTCGCAGTAGTCACAACCCGTTTTGGTCAGACGGCCCCTTTGAAGTGAGTTCAACGACAAACAAGAGGGTAATATTGCGAGGGTCTGTTTGCGAGTACTTAGCTTCAAAGTAGTCAGTTTGTAGTTCGAGTATAAAGTTCCTCGTTTGAAATTCCACCTCTCTGGTTCTTTTTTAAACTTTTACAACCATCCACTTAAATCAATCACTCTGAAGTGAAATTTATGTTTTGTAATACTCAATTTAATTTTAAAAATGGTTACTATTGCAAATTAAAAATCAGTGATAGGTAAGTTACTTTGTGTTTTCGTCATCGTTACCGTCTAGAATTGAAACTTTTTCTTACTTACTTTGCAAAAGATTGAACAATCGTTAATTTTTTAGCTACTTTTGCATTTAAAAAATACTAGCAACATCAGTCTTGCGCTATGAGCGCGTCTAATTTTTCAGTTTCAAGGAAAAACAATTATATTTTTAAATTAAAATTTTTTTAAATTAACTTATATATTTGCAACAATGGAAAAACTTTTAGAATATAAAAATTACTCAAAATCTTCTAGATTTTTGTTGTTGATGTTTTTAGTAGTCGTTTAAAATGTTATTCAAAATTAATATTTTTAAAGAAAAATGTATTAAAGACTTTTCCAGAAATCTTGCATTTTTTCCAAAACCTTTAAAACATTTTAACTAAATATCTTAATTTTTAACTTAAAAAATAATTTTTCCACTAACTGGTCGAATTTTCAAATAAAAAGGGATTGGAATTCAATTAAGAACAATCCAAACATGAAATAGTAAAATTTTAAGTTTTTAAAATTATTTTTCGACAACAACAAAATTTCTCACCAGTTGCATTCAACTAAAAAAGTGGAAGTTTCAAAATTTGAATCCGCAACCAAGAAAATAAATGTTTAACAAACAAGGTTAAATTTTTACCCAGATAGAAGAATTTTAATTTAATATTTACCTAAATTTTCAACAAAAAAGATTAATTTAACAGCAAAAAAATTAATGTTCTATCAAGAGAGACGAATTTTGTACAAAATTGTTGAAATTTTAAGTCGAAATATGAATTATCTAGAAAAAGTTAAATTTCTAACCTAAAACTATGTTTTTTTTTAACTAAAAAATAAATTTTCTAAATAATAGTTCAATTTCTAAAATAAAATTCCAATTTTGTAACAAAAAATTGAAACTTTACTTTCTCTTAACCTCCCCCCCCCCCCCCCCCCCCCCCCCCCCCCTCCCCCCATTACCCTCTCTTACCATCCGTAGATTTTGATACGATTCCCATTCCACCGTCAAATTTAAAGAACCTTGTTCATGGACGATTAAAATAAACTAATACCTTCTCATCACGGATTGAAATTTTGAACCTTTTTAATTATTTAAAAATAACCTCCTATACACTCTTATTATTAAGAATAGAATTAAATTGAATTTTATCTCTGAAGAAAGATCCCTCTCTTTCGCTCCGCTGGGAATCGTACCCAGATCTAGGGAATGTCATTTCGATGGGCATGGTATTGACCGATCAGATGAAAATACTAATCATAATACGTGAAAATAGAAACCTACACTATCGATCTAAGATCCCGCTCAAATTAAAAATTTTACGATTTTCTAAAATTAAACAAAATAATTTAAAAATTTATTCAGTGGTAAGAGCATCCGACCGGCAATAGGTAGACTTGGGTTCAATTCCCAGAGGTGCGAAAGAGAGGGATGCTTTTCACAGATATCATATGATTTTAAAATTTTTAGAAAAGCGTAACACTCTGAATTCGAGGGTATCTTGGATCAATAACGTAGGTTTAAATTTTTACGTAATGTGATTAGTATCTTTATCTGATCGGTCATTACCATCCCCGATGATAATACAGATCTCTTAAATAGAATTAAATTTTGCTTTGTAGAGAATTTTAAGTCGGGGAATAAATGTTGTATAATTTTTTAAATAAGAAATCACACAAAGTAAATTACTTTAAATAATGGGATTTTCTTTTGGGGGAAGAGGGAGGTATTTACGACTAACTGTGGAGAAACTGGAAAATATTCGAGCCATATCCGTCTGGTAGAGGTTAAGCGGGTTAGAGTAATAATTTAAGAAGCAAGCTAGGGGTTATATTATACAAAACGGAATAATGTGGCTGTGCTTTTAATGAAACCATATATTTTCCTCTTTACCCTTTTATTACTCAGCAAACTTCTTGCTTTCTCTTTGCGTTTCTCGTAATTCTTATCACTATAACACCCTTTGTAAATTCTTGTGTCTCTCTTTACCTCAAGAATAATACGCAAATACAAATACTCGAATAATCCAGGAATTTCTAATAAGCGTGCCCCACTTTCTAAATTCATTTTGGCACGCCACACTTTGAGTGAGTGAGAAAGCGACAGGGAAAGGATAGAGACAGCTCGAGTAGCAAGAGATAGTGCGGGGATAAAAAGGGGGAAGATTTATTAATTATTGCGACATATTGTACCTATGAGACTCCAGATTAAGTGGGAGAAGAGTATTGCTCATAAAAAACCTTTAAAGTGGGACAAATATACCCTAATTTACAGGATGGCATTAATTTCTGGAATTTATGAAATCACAAATGACGATAAATACAAAAAAATAAGTACTGGGCTAAATGCTTTGTCTTATATTAATATTTTCATCACTTTATTTAAATACGCTCTCCGCAGTTTAGTGGGCACCAAACCAGCAATCCATAACCTGGATTCAAATCCCAATGGAGATAAAGAGAAACTTTTTAACAAGTAATAAAATAAATATTAAAATAAAATTATTTAAGTGTTGATACCAGATAAACAATTCAGGCTAATCAAGGGCAAACTCGTAACGTTTTTCATTGTTAAATCTTATTTAGCAAAAATCTATTCTTCAAAATTTATATAGAAAGTAATACTAACGAAATTTACAATTCTTAAATACATTGAATTATCAAATTTTCAAATTCCTGAGAGTTGCGAATTGCGGAAATTTAAAATTCCCTAAAATAGTAATTTTTCGAAAATTTTCATCCTAAATAATCGAAAATTACCCAATTTTCAAATGCTCGTACATAGTGAATCATAAAAATCTCAAATTCTTGAAAATATTAAATTTCCGAAATTTCAAAACCCAAAAAATAGAAAATTACCAAATTTGCAAATTCTAGCAAGACAAAATAATTTTATTGTTAGACTAATCTTTCATTTTATATGAGCTGATTATTTTTAAGTTTATAATTAAACTTTTCTTCGGAAATGTAAAAATTCGTCAATTTAATATTTTCGGGAATTTTATAATTAGGTTTTAAGACTATCTGAAATTTAAAATTTCAATAATGAATATTTTCGGTAGTTTCATGTTCTGTCGAGAATGTAAAATTTCGGGAATTTCCATTTTTCAGTATTTTTCCACATTTGGAACTTTGATTCTTTTTTTTATTTCCAAATAAGTAATTTTTTTTTCATGGTAAATTTAATTTCTGAATATTTTCCAAAATTATTGATGAAAGCGAAAACTTCAGTTGTAAATGATTTTCTAACATGAAATATAATTTCTGTTCTTAAAATTTTGCTACTACAATATAATTGCAACATTATAAAATTTTAAAGAAATACAAAAATATTATATATGGTTATAGAAGTTTTGAAAGTATTCGAAATTAATTGAAATCTTAAGAAGATTAAAGAATATTTTGAACAAAATATAGATTTTTTAAGGTTTTAAAAAAAGAATGTTCTTAAGAATTTTGAAATGTTTTAAGAAAACACACAGTATTATCAAGATTTGTACTGAAATATTAAATAATTTCTTGAATTTTTGAAAAAAAATCTAAATGATAAAAAAAAATTTGCAAGATATAAAGATTTTACGAAACATTCGAATAATTAAAAAAGATATTCAGAAGTTTTAATACAATTTCAAAACTTACTTAAAGTTAAAAAAGTTTTAAAAAAATTTAAAGCATTGTAGATTTTTAAAGATTTTGAAATATAATTTTCATGCTTTTGCTTAAGATTCCTGGTAATTGCTAATAATTTTTGAATTTAGATATTTTGGAAGATATGAGAACGTTTTAAGATATATCTGAAATTATCAAAAAATAATTTCATTTCTTTTTTAATAAAGAGAGATAAAAAATATTAGGAATAATTCGAGTTACTTTGCTAAATATTTCAATTATAACATTTTAAAAATCTGATTAAAATTTACCTAAATTTATTTAAAATCTAGTTGCTATCTAAAATTATTTGACCGCTCAAATTAGAATTTCGTAGAATTTTTTTTTCTTTTCAACTGAAAAATCTTTTGTGGTTGAAAATTCGTAACTATTTTCTTAAACATTGCAGTGGAAAATTTAATTATTTCATTATATTACATTTTTCGTCGATAATTCATCTATTTTAAATAAAAGTTTAACTACAGTTAGAAATTCAACTTTTTCGTAGAAAATTTAGTTATTTTTTTGTAAATTTAAAAATTTGGTCTTAATTTTTTTTCAACTTGACTGAAAAATCTCTTTTGGATTAAAACAATTTTTTAAATTTGAAACAAAGTTTTTGTGGTTGTTGAAATATCTACTTCACTAAAACTTAATTTGGTTTGTTGTATCTTTAGGGTAAAAAATGAATCTTTCTTGGTTGAGGAATTTTCTCAAAAATCTTAGGAAATTTATATTGAGATAATCTTACAAATAATAAATATAAATTGTTATTTGCGCCAATAGAGTCGACAAATAGCCTGCAACTTCATTGATTTCCAGTGCAACGTTAATTTGCAGTTACACCTACACACGGCGGATGCCCCTTGTGTCGAGTAGAATGGCGATTCAGAATTACGAAGGGTCATTGAAATCGTGTAAACATTGTGACTATAGCCAGAGTTTCAGCCTCGGTATCAATTTCGGCCTGTGTCAATAAAACTGATTTCCTGACAGTGTCCAGTGACGGATCAGAATTCAGCAGAACATCAGCTTTATTTATAGGAGCAAAATAGATGTTCGGTGGTAATGCTGACATTTATCAGATTTAGAATGAACTTTAAATTTCATATTATGTCAGACGTTCTTCAGTGAGTAGTTTCAAGTAGAATCGAATATTTTTGCCAGACTTCCTTCATTATCATTTAATCCCTTTTTATTATTTTGCAGTCTTTTGCATCTTTCAATGAGACTCTAATTAAGATAATTTGATTGCATTTTTAATCGCATTGATTAATAATTATATTAATTTAAAATTAATTGTAATAAGTGAATGAATCTAGCCTAAAAATATATTTCAGGCTGACCAAACAATATCTTTCTACTTTAAATGATGTCGTGTCTAGCCATACTCTCTCTTTAGTTGGAAAAGTATTTTTTGGTAAAACGAATGAATTACAAGTGAAAAGAAACGGTTTCCGTTCCAGTTTCTTAATATTTTTTCAAAAACAAAATAAATTTTTTGCTAATGAGATAAAAAAATAAGAAATTTATCAAAAATACTGAAATTTGAAAATAAAATGATAATTTTCTAGTAGAGATCGAATAGCGTACCAAGAGATATTTTCCAGTAGGGACGGATTATTTGCCGCACATTGACCCCCATATTATCCAATTACTTCTTATTCAGTAACCAAAATAAATTGCATTTAATTTCTAAAAATAAGATTATCCTAACTTAGCTTATTTCTCATAATACATTCGTCAAATAAAATTTAAGATATTTGAATAAGATAACAAGCCAATTTAAAACCCTTTTTAAAGTTCAATAATTAATTCGATGAGAAGAATTCCTGAAAATAAAATCAAGAATCTAACGACCAAATTTGGACAACCACCAGAAAATGTTCCCATTGGAATTTGAAAAAAGGAACATTTTCTTTTTCTTTCAGGGGAACAGAAGAGGAGGAAAATGTTCCTTTTTTCAGATTCCAATGAGAACATTTTCTGGTGGTTGTCCAAATTCTTGCCCTAACTTTTTTTTTACATGTTTTAAAAATAAATTTCCTGCATCGTCAATTTTCTAGATCAAGATTTCCGAATAAGTAACTTTATTTCATGGTAAAAACGTTTTCTAATTCTTTTCTAATATTATTGATAAAATTTTAAGTATAAATGATTTTCTAATATAAAATATAATTCCGTTAAAAAATTTTTGTACCATAATATAATTTGCAAAATTTTTCGAACTTTCAAATAGATATTAAAGACTTTATTATAGATGGTTATAAATGGTTTGAAAACATTCGAAAATAATTGAAAGGAAAGTTTGTTAATTTGAAAAATGATATTTAGGCGAAAATGGAAAAAAATTGAAAACTTTAAAAATGATTTTTAAATATTTCGTAATGAAATCTTTATGCTTTTTAGGTATTTTAAGGTTTCAAGATAATACAAATTTTTTTAAGGTTTCTCATAATATCAAGTGATTTTGTACTTTGACTATTTTTAAACATTTGAAAATTTTTTCAAGATAGTAAAAAAATACCAAAGATATCAAGCATTTTTTAAACAATTTTAAATGATTAAAATAAATCGCGTACGTAGAGATAGTTTCCAGTAGAGACGGATTACTTCTTGATACATAGATTATTGTATTACAGAATTACTTTTTATTTAGTATTCAAAATATAAGGCATTTAAACTCTTAAAGTAAGAATATCTATACAAGATTATATTTCATACTACTAAAATGATGTTATTTAAAAATTTTAATTTTAATAAATACTTTAAACACGTATACCCAAAGATTTTTTTAAAAGTAACCTTACAAATGTTCTGAAGATTTAGGAAGCATCTCTAAAGGAAATTATAATTACAATAATTTTATGGAGCTTTTATCGTGCTAATTATTAATAAGTTAATTGAAACTGAATATGAATAAATGATTAAACTGGCGTTTAAAATATAATCTAGGGATGTCCAAACAATACTTTTCTACTTCAATTATGTAATGTCTGTCCATACCGTCATGTTCATACTGATTATTTAGGTTTGGAAAAGTTACTTTCGTGGATAACTCAAAAGAATGATCAGTGATGGTCTTCAGCATAAAGAGATACCTTGGACATAAATACATAATTACATTATTACGCTTAACTATACTTAACTAAGTCTTTTAAAGCAAATGTTCGAAATATTCTTTATTTTAGGAGGCCACTTTAAAGAAAATTATAATTTATATTATTTGATTAAATGTCACTCTTCTACTGATTATTTGGATTTCAAAAGGTCACGTCCGTATTAAAAAAGGCTTCGGTTCAAATTTATCAATATTAGAAAGAATACGAAATTACGTTTTCTACGAACTATTAAGCGAAATATAACTTTTTAAGAGTGAAGGATTTCTAAATAGAAAGAAAGACTTTTGAAGTAGAGAAATAATATCATGATAATTGATAAGTCTCTCGTGAAAACAATTATCTTGACCAGACTTCGACAATGATATTTACCAATCAGTTTTTATTTATTTTGCAAATAACCAGGTATTATAAAACGTTTTGAAAACTTGAAAGAAGCTTACAATAAGCACACCTTTTGTAAATATAGAATTATGTTTACCAGATTAAACAAAATTTTCCAAATATTTTCTATTCAGATTTCAATTAGGATAAATTAAGAAGAATTCATAAATCTGACATAAAAATATAATACACGGTTAACAAAATATTTTTGTTCTTTAAATGATGCAATATCGGTTCATTTCCATAATTTAATAAAAAAAAGTCGAACTAAAAACACGAAGTGGTTAGGTTTACCACAAATATTTTATCCTGTATTCTTAATTTATTTAAAACTAATTTTTTTTAACAGAGAGTGAAAAATATGCAAGTTGTCAAAAATAAATAATTTCTAAAGCAATAAAATAGTTTTAATAAGCAGAAAAAATAACATGATCATTGAAAGTCCCTAGCAGATATGGTTATTTTAGGCAGACATATATAATTATTTTTCCTAATCAGTTTTTATTTATTTTACGAATACATTATCTGACGAATCATATTGTAATTAATTAATGCATGAGACTAAAAAATTATTTTGCAACCTGAAAAAATACTTTTCATTTTATATAAGATTTTTCAGCAGTACACTAGGCATGTAGAAATTTCGAGCTATGCTACACAGAATAAAGTAATGATAGAATTTGTAACAGGAAATTTTTTAGAGGGATAAAGTTTTATTCAGACAACTTCGCGTTTGTCAAAACATATGTGTTTTTATGGAAAAATAAAAGAAAGTTCAACCGATATTTCGTTAAAGTTTATCCTGTGTTTTCATTTGCTCTCCTCTAATATATTCTAAAAATTTCTATGATCTTATCAATTTAAAAAAATGCTAAAATTCAGATACTTTTAGAATTACTTGGCAAACTCTGCTTTCACAAACTATGTTTATTGGACTACTATATTTTGACTTTAATGACTTTTTTGAATCGTAGATGTGATTGGTGAAATTTCACTTCAGATATGCACATAACTTATTTTTTTTGCGATATTTGATGAATTCCAGAAAGTTCTATCCAAATCGATAAAAAATTGGTTGAGCTATGGCAAAAAGAGCTACGTGCGAAGATAGTTCGATAAAATCACAGAAAAACAGCAGATTAACTTTGCATCGATTTCCTATGAGAAATTCGCTGCAACAAAAATTAACTTTAAAAGATAAACTTTAACCAAATATCGGTTAAAATTTCTTTTGTGTCTCCATGGCAACACATGTGTTTTGAAAAACGCGAAGTTGTCTGAATAAAACTTTATCTCTGTAAATAGTTCCTGCGAAAAATTTTATCATTACTTTATTCTGTGATATATTCGCGTTTTTTTACATGACGGCGATTCACTACACCTTATCTTGATATTTTTCGCCTCATAAAGGAATGCAATGCACCGTAAGATGGAGTGATACGTTTCGGAATAATTTTATGGGGGTGGGGGTGAAGAGGGCTGACCTAGAGTTGTCACTAGGTTAGCGTGCCCATGGGCCATCCATAAACCTGTTACCAACACATGCCCACCCTTATAGCGTGTAGCACGAGGATGGTGTTTGAATACACGTGTATATACAAATGTTTGCCACGCTTAGATTCACGCGTGTATATTCACATCTGAATGTATGTATGTGTTTGTACATATTTGCATCCGTGAATATGTGCATAGTCTGCAAGCTGCTAGATTGGCCGGGTTTTGCCCACCACGTTCATTCCTTCGACGATTAAGCCGGTCAGCATTTCTCTTCAAAATGCAAGCTTAAGCTTAATCCATCTCATTTTCTGCAGAAAATACACCTTTGTTCCAGTTCAATCCCAAGAATTTTACAAAAGATGAAAAAAAGTACGATAACTCTAACAGGGTCATTTGTTTTAGATTTAACTTAATGGTGGACTAAAAAGTATTTTCTACTGAAAACTATACATGATTCTTATTCAAGTTGAACAATCAGTAATGGGCAGATGTTCAGTATTTCACAAAAAAATGAACAACTACTAAAACGCTAATAGCGTTATCTGTTTCAGAATGAACTGAATTACTAAATAAAAAATCCGTTTTTACTTAAAACCATACATGACTCTTATGTAAGTAGAAAAATCCGTTATTTGGAGACGTTAAGTATTTCGCTAAATACATTTTTTTAAATTACTAAAAGGCTAATAATTTAATTTGTTTCTGGGAGCACTCAATGGCTGGATAAAAAAATCCGTTTCTGCTCGAAAACATGCCTAATTTGTATTTAATTATAAAATCAATTATGTTCGGACATCTAGTATTTCACAAAAATCAAAATTTATATTCCTAATAGGGTGCATTTGTTTTAGATTGAATATTATGGTTGACTCAACCATCATTTTATACTTCAAACTTGATTAAATTCTTATTTAAATCTGTCCTAACGTTTCGAAGTGTAATTAAAAAATAATATTTAAATCTGTTTTAATGCAATTAAAAGTAATATTATCGAGACAAAAACTTAACATTTACGTTTCCAGCCATAAGAATGAGCTTTTAACAAAATTGTTTGATTTTTGGAAGAAAAAATATGACTTTAAATATTCGACTGAAAAAATATGCATTTTACCAAACTGTTGAATTTTTCAATTATAGAAGATAAATTTTGAATGAAAAATATAATAGTAGTTTTCAACTTGTAAATGTAATTTGTGATCAACAATTGTAAAAATGCAAATGAAAACACCAAACAAAGAGGAAGATTTTTGAAAACATGGAAAAAATTCTTTCTCAAATGAAAAAAATGTCTAAAGAATTTAATTAAATGTATTTTCAAACTTCTTTCAAATAATTTCAACTCAATATTCATTATTCGATTGACTAAAATATCGTCGTGTAATTTGCGGACGCTCCTAAAGGGAAAAAACTACCAGAAGGCTAAGGTCATCTATTTTAGATTGAACTGGATGGCTGGCTACAAAGTCTGTTTCTACTGAAGACTGTATTTGATTTTTATTTAAGAAGAAAAATGAATTATGTTCAGACCTACAGTATTTTGCAAAGTATAAAAAAGGACCAGAACTCTCATAGGGTAATATTTTAGGTTAAAATTAATGCTGATTGAAGAAAAAAAACGTTCGTACTTAGAAATATAATTGAACTGTCTAGAGGAATAATAGTTTTAATTAAGGGGTTTTTTATGCCTATCTTTCCCCAATCGGAATATAATTTCAATCACTTGAAACGACAATAATTTTAAAAAAATACATTGACTCAAGACACCTTGCAATAAATCAAAGTATCATATAACAAAATAAAAATTCGATAAACATTAGTAATAAAAAGAATTTGAATATAGAGAGAAATATTTCCTGCCCTTTGTAGTTCTTCTCAGAAGAAATTTATAATATTAAGATACTTCAAATAAATTTGTATCGCCTAATTTTATTTAATTAGTTTGTGTAACCAAACATTTTCGAGAAAAATAAAAATGTGGAAAAGAAATTTAATACAATCTTTTACAGGGTGATTTTTTTAACTTGAAACTTTTGATCTATAACATTTTTTCATGCAGGTGAATTTATCCACCTGGCAAAATAACTTTATTTCATCAGTTCTTTTCATTTCTTTAATTCTCTTTAAAATGATTGATTACAAATGATGACATCAGCACAGAAAAGAGTTAATTTTTTTAAACTGCAATTTTTTATAACAATATAGGTGATAGAAAAAAGAGAAAATATTGCGGTAAATCTTACCCTAAAATATAGGCTGTCCAAGAAAAATTGGATTTTTGCAAATGAATTTGGTTTTTATTTAGATCTACAAAAATATTCTTTTTTTCACCTCGCCTGATTAATGAGAAGGCGTTTAACAAAAATCTAAAAAAAGCTTCTAATTGGATTTGACAATATAATTCGCAAATACTCAAGACATGTTTTTCTATTGATAAATAGATAATTTGATCAATCTAAAAATCTAAGAAAGTCACTTCTAAAAATAAAAACATGTATATATCAATTTTATTTTTAAATAAAATATTAATCAGATTTTGTATCAAAAAGCCAAAATGAAAATCTTTTGAAATTCTATATAGAAATCCACTAGAAGGTGCATACGAGCACGAGCTGAATAATGGGGAAAAGTAATTGGATTTTAAACTAAAATTTCTGTACTATTTTTTAAAAGTAGAAATATTCCAAGCTAATTTTATAATTAGCCTTTTGACCATTTACTGGCTTTTTCTAAATTGAAAAAATGAAAAAATGTGTTAAAAAAAAGCGATGCATATTGCTTTCACTATTCTTTCACTGGTTTCTTCGATTTTTCAAACTCTTGGTTTTAAAATTGTCTGTTGATTAATTCGAGTATTTCCAATCGAAAACATATTTGACATATTTTTACAAGAAGTTTCATTTAGTACGAGGCAAATAAATTCTTAACAGCTGATTAGAAAAGCTCAAAATGTGAATACTCACTTCGTAAGAGAAGAAAATAATTTGAATAAAATTGCAAAAATGATTACATTTAACTTTTCAAATTTCGCATTTTGAAGAACGAATTTTGGAATTTTGAAAGAGATATTACTTTAGTGAGAGATTCTCGACGTCGCGTCGTTTGCATATGGAGCAGTTAGCTTAATGTATGCAAATTTTCTAATATTTCTGGCAGAATAGTAAAGCAGCGAGTGCCAAGAAGTGCAAATTTGGCACTTGATTCATCGGTTGGTCCTCCTCCATGTTTTAATGAGGAGTAGATCTTACGTAATATGCTTGAGACTCTAATGGTCCTTTGCTCATGCATAATAGGACATGGTTCGTAGTTTCGGGTCATTTCGGTTAGCCGAGCATTGGGAAACGATGTACAGCTATATTAATGATCAAGAGGGAGATAATGTCATGGTCTAGACGTCTCGAGGTTCCAGGAAATTACCCCCTTGATCATACTAACGCCTCGATAATCTTCTCATAATATAACTCTCCCGTATCATCTAATTGTTACGTTAAATCCTCATAAATATATATTACAATTCTACTCAAAATAATGAAAATTTCTGTCAATAATAAAATAAAATTGTGATCATGATGAAGTGAAGGGTATGGCAGTATAAAATTAGATAACCGAAACTTTTGCGAAAATAGGTGTTTCTTGCAAAAAAATAATTTAAAATTAAAAACACGCTGTAATAAAAAGACTTGCTCGAATTCTTATTTTAATATAAAAATAAAATAAAATTTTAGTTAAAATTTCAGCGTAGTATGTAAACGTAGAAATCATGTTTGTACCCTTGAACATCGTTATTTTATAAAATGATTATCTTTTAATGAAAAGAGTAATCATTTTCTAGCAACATTGAATCTTTATTTTCTTGGGATAAAATCATTTGTTTAAATCAAATATTGGTTATTTTGGTTTAGTTTTCACATATCTAGGGACCGTGGTTTTATTTTTCTGAAGAATGAAAGGCTCGATTTTTAATCTCTACGAAATCCCGATTTTTGAAACCTGTCAAATTTTAAAACCAAAATTCTTAGACTATTTAATTGGAATTGGCTACCTCTATTTAGTCCAAAACTTCTAGTAAATTTCTGTACATTATTCAAAATTTATATTTTTTGGCAGAAACTGAAACCCATACTTGACAAAATTATCATTTTGATTGGAAATTGAACCTTTGATTTCATGTTAAATTTTTTGTTAAAAATTATATTATTTAAAAGTTCATAATTTTAGTTAAAGATTCATGTCGTGATTGAAAGTCAAACAATTTTTCTTAATGATAGGATCTTCATTGAAAATTTATTTTCTTCACATTCGTAATTCTATTAAAAAAATTTTTTTACATTTAGACATAAACTGAAGATGTTTCGATTACCTAAAATCATTTACAATTTTAGAAAATAAGATATTCGAGAAAAAAAATTCAAATCAACACGAACATATTTTTTCCAATTCAGTCTAACATCAGAGAGTATGAAAATATAAAATTAAATACATTTGATATTAGCCTTATCCGTTCGAAATATTCTGTCATTTTCTAGTGAAAAATCAATATAAAGGCCAGACAATTTTTTATACCAAATATTATGGGAAAGTTATGATGATTATTGAATGTTGTTTTATTTTAAATTTGAATTTTGGGACAGGTGGATGACGACACTTTCATCGTGCTTTTTAATGTATTCGTGTCTAAATGAAAATACGTTTTTACTGAAAACTACACTTAATTCTTGTTTTAGTTAAAAAATTAATTATAGCCCGACTTCCAGAATTTCATAAAAGATATCAACATTCTATATCAACATTTTCTAATGCAGAAAACTACATTTGAGGAATAAGCGAACGAAACCTGATAAAAACTAGTTTCTAGACCTACTCATTAAAAAAAAAAAGTTGAAATAAAAATTTAATTTCAGATTACAGATTTATTAAGTTAATACTTGAAAATGAATAAAAATTTGTAAACACTTTTTAAAATTCATAGATATGTTTTTATATGGTTAATTTATAAGTATAAAATGACTATTTAGAGAAACTTTTCTTTACTCAATGACAAGTAAATTAATCCATTTTTATTTAGTCAATACATAACTTCAAAACATTATTAAATAATTTTCTTCACTTATTTTATAGTTTGACGGATTATAATAGCCTATTTAAAATTCAATTTTATACGATGAATTTCAAGCTACAATATATCCTCAAATATTGAACAAATTAATTCAAGTCATACTTATTTGAGTAGAAAAATTACTTATGGTCAGACCTTCCTAATTTTATAAAAGATTGAGAAAGGAACTAACAGAACTCTAATAAAAAGGCATTTGGTTTAAAATTATATCAACCGCTGACATAAAAATCAGTTTTTACTTGAAAACATACTTGATTTTTATTTTAACAGCAAATTCAGTTATGCTCAGATCTCCAGAATTTTACAAAAAATGAAACAGAAAATTCCAGAACTCTAAAATAATAAGTCATTTGCTTCAGAATTATATCAATTTCTGACTCAAATCTATTTTTCTACTAATAATTTTACTTAATTCTTATTTTAATTATTTTGAATAGTTTAAATAATTATTTATGAATTTCTACCTATAAAAGAAATTAGGATTTAGTATTTTGAACAATTTATATTATTAAATATATTTTTTCTTCTAAAAATCTGTAAATAATGGTATTGTCTGCAGGTCATGATTTCGTTTATGACTGCTAAGAGTATAAATACTTGGTTAAATAGTAACTTAATTTAGAAGTATTGAAGTCTATTTGCATCTTACTTTCAATAATTTTAAAGACTTATATTTCTGGTTAAAAATTCTACTATGTTACTGAAAATGCTTTTCATCTTTTCTGTGAATTAATTTTTTCTGATAATTTAACAACTCTATATTTGGTTTAAAATTGGTCTTTTTCTATATTGTTAAAAAATCTTTGTTAAAAATTTTTTTTTTCAAATTCATCATTCTAGTTTTAAAAAATCATGTCTGTTTGAAAGTTTAAGTCTTTTTTCTTTAATAAGTTTTTATTTAGTTTTCAATTAATTTTGTATTCCTAAAATATTGCTATTCCATTTTTGTTTGCATATTCGTTTTTTCTAGTTGAAAATACTACTTAGTTGAAAATTTATGTATCTTGTTAAAAAATCGTATTCCTTGGTTAAATTTGACTGCTTCTTATTTCAAATAAAAATCCGTTTTTGTTGACATATCAACAGTAGTATGTTTTGTTAAGGATTCATTTTTTTTTCTTAAAACAATTTGGCAGGAAATTTAAGTACCTGATGGTAAATAAACTTTTTTTAAATTTATATTTTCTTTTCAAACCCAGCTATTTTAGTACAAAATTCTAATATTTCGTCAAAAATTAAACATTATTGAAAAATTTAACTATTTTTTAAAAATAAACTTGTTTTTAAATTATATTTTCCGGAAGAAAATTCAACTGTTTTGTGGAAAATTCCTCTACTTAGCTCCGAAACTCATGTATTATGTTCAAAATTCGTCTTTATTGTACAACGTTCATTTTCTTGGTAATATTTTTTCCATAAAAAATTTTTCTCTTGTTTAGAAATTTGGAATTTCATATGGAATGTCTTTTGTTGAATTGCAATGTTTTTTATTAAAAAATTCTTTCATTTGGTTGGAAATTCAGCTTTGTAGGTTATAAAATTTGCTACGTGGTTAAGCATTCAACTATTGTATTCGAAGTTTAATGATTACGTTAAAAAACAACGAATTTTGTTCAAGTTGTCTTTTTATGGTAGAAAATTCATCTTTCTTGGTTGAAAATAATTTGTGTTTTGTTTGAAATTCAACTGTCTAATCGAAAAAATTAGTCTTTTTGGCTTAAAAATCTAACTATTTGGTTAAAAGTTTAACTTTTTTGTTTGAAAATTCGTCTCTTACGCCTGGAATGGTTGGTTGTCAATTGAAATATTTGATTTAAAACGACTTTTTCTTTAAAATAATTTTTCTCTTGTTTATAAATCATTTACTTTATTAAGGAATCCTCTTCGACAGAATATGAAACTATTTTTTTAATGCAATATGTTTCTACTTGAAATCACAGGAATTTAAAGCGTTCTATATTGGATACCTAGATCTACATTAATTTCACTTAAAACAATTTACTTTGCTATGTTTTTTTAAAATGTGCCTATTGACCCTATTTTGGAAGAATTTTGGGCTACGAAGTCTGATATTTTGGTATTTTAAATTATTCTTAATTCATTACCGAAGCTTACAGTTTACCATACGATCACGTTGGAATATTGGCACACTGAAAGGAGGAGAGCTCAAAATAGCCTAAAACTACTACTATAGCCTATAAACTGCCCCTAAGGGTCACCCTAATATACACTATATTCAAAATTTTCCTTGGGTGAAAAATGATTGCAATTTGTAACATGGGTCAACAGATAACAAAATTGGAGGGTGTGACGATCAAATATGTGAATAGACTGGACAAGTGAGAGTTTGTTTGTGAAATTTGAGTCTCGTGACAGTTTAGGAAGTCTTGTAGCAGATCGAATTTCCGGTCGTTGCACGAATTTGGCAATGCGTCGTATCACGTTTGTCTAGTGGTTGGGCAGGAGGGTAGAACCGCAATGTATCTGCAGTACAAGCCACATTCATAGTACGGCCCGACTCTATGGCACACAAACACGCACACATTCTAGTCAATATACAGCCAAATTCACTCCTACAACGTAACTTGGATTGTATACTAACGGAAACGCTAAATAGAGACAGAGTGTTCAAATATTAAGGTTCAACCCGATTAACTCTGCTGTTTGTGGATCAGAAAAGAATTATTCAAAATTTAACCTTTTTGTTGAAGGGGATTCACCATTTTTTTATGTAATTTATGTTTACTACGTATATTCAAATACTATGTGTATATTTTGAATTTTATATTCAAATACTGAACGCATACTTGATACTTCATATTAGAATGTTATGTGCATATTTGGTACCTTGAACGCAAATGTAATGTGAATATTTTGTATTTTATATTTTGATCGCAAAGCGTAGAAAAGTTTTTAATTTTAAATACAAAATAGATTTAAAGAACTGGGGGTATGAAAAAATAAATTTAACTAAGTGAGGCATTCGAGCAATAATTATGTGGATATTTTTATCAAAAACGAATGCTTCAACTTAAGAACTTTATTTCACTTTTACATAAAAAAGTTTTTTATATACAT
>NC_046658.1:124871379-124881988 GCF_010883055.1 Belonocnema kinseyi
TATATATTTTATATAATTTTCCTTTGAATTTCAAATTGGAATACTGTGGTGCTCTTTGAGAATAAGAATAGAGACTTTTTCTCTAAGAGCAATTTTCTATAAAAATAACGTAATTTCGTAAGTAGAATTGGACGTTTTAACATCTAAATAATAATATCCAGTGGAAAAATAGTTTTTGTTTAGATACATATTTTTTTTTAATTAATTTGGTTTTTTGCATTTGTGTCTATATTTTATTTCTACAATATCTGTTTTAATAATTGGTTGTTGTATTCAAGTGCACACATTCTTTAAACTTTTAATGAAAAATAGGTTTAAAGCAGCTAGGAGATTTATGCTTTTAAAAAATTTAATTTTATACTGCGTTTGACCATAATCGGATTATTTTCCTTAAAAGCTTTTTTCAATTTCGCATAAAAATAAAGTCGTGAATGAGACTCATAATTGCCAATTTAAGAAAAACTGTAATAAATTGGTGCATTATATTAATATAAGCAACCTAACATTTTTTCTATAAAAGCGATTTTCAGATAAAAATTTGCTTTTGGTAAGTCAGATGTGTATTGTTAAACTTTGATATTGTCTGTATATTTCATTTATTCAATATCTATTTTAATGATTTTTTTTAAAGGGCAGATGTTAAAAAGCTTTTAAATTTTTACTGAAAAATATGTTAGAAGCAGCTTTGAAAATTGTTGTGGGTTTGAAAAAATACAATCAATACTTAATGAGGTACTTGATAAATAATGATATTCTAAGTTGGTCGAACATAGAATGCTTTTACTCAAATGATTTTTCCAGGCGGCTTTTTGGTAGAAAAGTTCTTTATGGTGAGTCACGTATTTGTTATAAGACTTAATTTTTATATAACGTCATAAGTCCTAGAAATCAATTTGACTATGGTTTACAGTCGATTTCATTTTATACTTTGATATTGTAAGTATAATTTATTTCTTCAAAGAGTGCTTTTTGTAGTAAAGTGCAAAAAAATTTTTAAATTCTTACTCAAAATTGGTTGAGAGCAGGTAGGAGAATTATGGATTTATAAAAATTAATTTAATACTGAGTAAAATACTTGAAAAATAAATATGACTAAGGTATGATCAAACTGGGATACTTTTGCCAACTAATTTTTCTGCTGCAGTAGAAAAATTTGTCAATTTGATTAAGGATAAAGAATGAATAATAAATAAAACAGTGAAAGTACGACAAGACATGACCTAATTTAAAGTAGACAAATATTGATTTTTCAGCTGTACATAATATTTGTATACATGATTTGTTTAATTCAATACAGTTTACACTGAATTGTCTTATTATTAATTAACTACTGAATGCAGAAAATATTGTGAACATTTATTGAAAAAGGCCTTTGGATACCTGTCTCAAGCTTAAATAAAAATTATTATTCCTGGTTAACATAATTTTATTATAATAAAAGATACATGTATGCCTGACTTAAATGGTACGCTCTTGCTTTGAAAGGAAAAATTCTATTGCGCTCAGTAGAAAAATATTATATGGTCAGGCATTGTAATGCTATACATTTTGCGGACTCGCAAAAACTACCTTTTCTACTGAAATTCAGGTTTTAATTACATTATGAAATCTACCAAATGGTTGGTTTTTTATTTTTTTTTAGTCCCGTATTAAACTAATCCTCTCTTCTTACATAAAAAAATTTGAGCAACTAGAAAAAGAATATTTTAGTCAGACATTCTACACCTTTATTAAAAATAGTCTTATGCAGAGATACATATTATAAACTCCACTGCAAAATTGTTAGTAATATGATCATAAAAATTCGACCATAGTCAATTATTAAAAATAATTAGTAATTTTCTACTAATTATTAGTCAAAGCAGTTACAAAAGCAATTAGTAAATGACGTCGCATTATTTCGTCATAGTAACTTCTTACTAATTTAGATTGAGATACAATGTGTTAATTACACTTTAAAGGAAAAATCAAACTTCACTATGTGGTTGATGTATAGATTTTGTCATTAGTTACAATTTACTTGAATAACTCTCGATCTTTTTGCGTTAATTATAACGGATGGATTAATTCACAAAGCGACTAATGGTGAGTTGTGCATGACCTCCTATCCTTCCACCTGCAATTATTTTATTGCCTTTGTCTCTTTTTGCCCAAAAAACTAATCTCGAGATAATGAAAGTATCCAGATAAAATATTGTTCTTTTATTATTCTTGAAATGAATTATTTTCTTTCTAAAAGTGTTTCTTTAGATTTTAACAAAGAGATGAATTTTCAAATGAAATAACGAATCACCTTAACAAAGGCATTTTTAACAAATGAGTGCTACCAAGTTCTTGAATTTGCAACCAGGAAGATCAAATTTTAATCAAAAAGATACATTTTGTAACAGAAACTTCGAATTTGCAACAAAGCATTTAAGGTTTCAACAAAATGTTGAAAATAGTTGAATTTTTCAATTAAATAGTTAATTGTTAAACGAAACAAATTAATTTTCAACTAAAATAAAGAGTCTACAACCAAAAAATAAATAAGTTTTTAACAGATGAATTAAACTTTTAACGAAGTGGTTGTATTTTCAACAACAACAAAAAGATGAATTCTCAAAGAAAAATGTACTGTTGATATTTCAATCAAAGCAATATTTTTATTTTCAATAAAAACAAGTAAGCCCAAAAATGCGCAAACATGAACCGAGCTCGCCCGACTTCACGAATGACGACCTAATCAGCTGCTCCTCAAATTTATTCGTGTTTTAAAATCCTGAGTTGCCACAGAATCATTACAGTTGTTGCGAAGAGGAAAATATTTTCACCATATAATTGAATTCTTCACCAAAATGATAAATTTTTAACGGAAAATGAAATATTTAATCTTTATCTAAACAAATCACATTATATCAACCGAAAAGAATGTTTACTAAAAAGGTGGATTTTTAATGAACGAAATGAATTCTTAATTAAAATAGATGAACTTTAAACAAGAAGAATACATTTTTACCAAAAAAAGATAAATTTTTAACTGAGAAAGTTCAATTTTCTTACTAAAAAAAAAACAAATTTTTTATTTAAAAAAATACATTTTTAAACGATAATGATACAGTTGAATTTTTTAATTCCAAAAATTAATTTTTAACAAAATATTAGAATTTTAAAAAAGACAAAATAAATTATTTTAAACCAAAACAGACGATTCTAGAAACACCAAGAATAATTTAATTTGAAAAAAACATGAACTTTTAGTAACTGAAAACAGTCCATTTTAAGCAAAAAAAATTTAACATAATAGTTCAATCTTTAACGAAGAAATATATAAACTTTTAACTAGAAGAGATCAATTTTAGATAAAAAATGATACAGTTAAAATGTAAGTATTAAAAAACGTTTTTTCAACCAAAAAGAATCGAATTTTCAATAAAGGTGTTAAATAATCAACTAAAGGAATGAATTTTTTTACCAAAATAGATGAATTTTCAAACGAAAATGATAATTTTCCACTATAATATAAGAATTTTCAACTGAAAAAAATAAATGGTAAAGAAACCAATAAACTTGTCAAATTTTTAGAGTAAAAATTAATATTAAAACTAAAAAAACAAGTATATAACCAAACATGTTATAGTTCATTTTTAATTTAAAAATTTAATTTTCGACGGAAATAATTAATTTTCAACAGAAAAATATAATTTTTAACAAAAAATTTAACAGTTGAATTTTAAATTCGAGAATTTAATTTTGAACAAAAAGACAACAATCGAATTTACTACAGATTAGAAGTTTGAACAAAGAAGTGAATATACAAGCAACAAGAATAATATTCTACCAATGAGATGGATTTTTAACCACATACATACTCGAATTTAAATCAAAAAAGATAAATTTTTAACAAAAAATGGAATTTACACATGTTTCGTAAAAAAAATTAATAAAAAAGCAAAAAAATTAATTTTAAAATGGAAAGAAGAATTTTCGAAACAAATTAATTTGTACTAAAAAGCCGAAATTTCCACTAAAACAAAATTCTCTTTCACCCAAAAAATAATGAATTTTTAATCAAGGAAAGTAATTTTCAAACAAACATTTAAAAAAAGACGTAGCTTCAAACAAATTAATTTGCGAAAAACGAATTATCTATAAAATATGTAAATTTTCAACCATGAATGCCATCGTAACATTTTCAATAAAAAAAAATTGTAAATTACGAATTTCCCAAAAAGTTTTTAACTAGGTAATTGAATGTGTTAACTAAAAAAGATTTTTCAACCAGGAAGGGAATATTTTAATTTTCAGCTGAAAAAAAATCATTTTTAACAAAATCATCATTATTTTCTACCAAAAATATCAGTTTTCAAACAAGAAGGAAAAGTTTCTACTAAAAAAGCAAACTTTCAACTGAAAAAAACAAACACTTTTTAATTGAAAATTCCATTTTATGCTCAAGGTTTCAGTTGAAAAAATTAAATTTTAACACAAGAATAACATAAAAAAAAAGAATTTTCAACCAAAATGTGTATTCTCTTTCTGTAAAAAAAGTTTAAATAAGTAGATCAAAAATTATCATTCTATCGACAAAAAACGATTTCACTACATTAGCCGACAACAAACACATAATAAACAAAATAAGAACAAATTAGAAAGTCTGACTCTTTTTGATTGAAAACATTCCTTTTTAGTTTAAGACTTCTAGTATTACACTTTTTTTATTGAGGTTTCATCTTTTTTTGTTGAAAATTTTTTTATTTAGCCTAAAATGAACTTTCCTTTAAGAAATTTATATATTTGGTTGGTTCACACATATATATATATATTCAATGTTGGAAATTCAACTATGTAGTTGAAAAATCGCCTTGATTGATAAGAAATTATTCTTCTCGTTTGAAAATTGATCTATTTTAATTAAAAATTCAGTTCTTGGGATGTAAATTCCACTCTTTCCTTAAAAATTAATGTTGTTCTTGTTGAAAATTTGCATAAAACTAATTGTTTTAGTTGAAAGTTGAACTATTTCTATTAAAAGATAGTCAACTAGTCATTGATATGAATGTAAAATTTTATAATCATAATATAAACCTTCATAATATATATATATATATAATAGTAATAATATCCATATTATATACACATGAAGAACATAACCTGAAAATCGACTCATGCATGAAATTAAGAATCACGCGAAACATCAGAATAGCTAATTTCTTTAATTTTTTTCAAATGGGGATCGAGATATAAATAGAAGACCTATGGTGGGGGAAATCTCAGGCTCGATCTGGCAGCTCTGGAAGCAGCTGATTAGATCGTCATTCGTGAAGTTGGACGAGCTCGGTTCATGTTCGCGCATTTTCGGCTTTACAGGAGGCTGGTCTTCGCAGCAGCAAAGTGGGGGGAATCATCTCCCTTCATTCTTGTCGTTTTACCTCTCGGCTAATTCTTAGGTCGTTTTTGCTCTCGCGTATTTTTACTTCTCTTTTCCGCAACTTATGTTTTTAGTTCGCCTTTGCTCTGAGCGTGTCATATAATACTCTAGTTCGGATCGCACCATTCTCAAATTTCGCGCTAAATGAGATTACCAATCACAGCCAAGCAGACGACTGCCATGTCTGTAATATGTTTTCATGACCAAAAATATTGCAAACATGACTCACTTCTTATATGGTTTTACAGTATCATAAAATACTGATTTCGAATACATTATCGTACATCACTCTGAGAGTTAGACAAGTCCTCACGTTAGCACATGTCTAATACTCATTATAATGTAATATAGTACCGACAACGTATAATGTAGAGAATTGAGGGGAAATTAGGGAAGGAGAAGTGGAAAAAGTAAAAGGTAATGCGAAGAAGGAAAGTAGGAGAAGTGAGAAGAAATTAGGGGAATAGAAATCGCGAAGGGAAAATCAGGGGAAGTAAGGAGAATGATATGAGTGGGAGTTGGGAAGTGATTAGGTAAGTAATGAGGTAAGGGTAAGTAGGAGTGAGGGAAGTAGGGGAAATGAATTTGAATGAAGGTGAGCAGGGGAGAAGTGATGGTTGGGGAAAGAAGGTAGGGAAAGGAGAGTGCCATTCAAGGTTGCGGTAGGAGGGGATGTAGAGGAAGAAACGGATGAAGAAGTAGAAGAAGGCATACCGAAAGGTGTTGTGAGGATTTTGGAAGTAGAGGAAATAATTAGGAATGAGGGTGAGTGGAGAAGAGGTGATGGATGGGGAAGGAAAGTTTTATTTAGGGCTTCGGGGTGAAGGAGAAGTAGAGGAAGAAATGGAAGAAGAAGTTGGGGAAGGAATGCCGAATAAGGAAGTGAGGGGCGGGAAAGTAGGGGTAGGGGTAGGGGAGGAAATGTATTAGAGGGGACGGTTTGAACGACTTAATTAACGTCTTGATAGTCTACTCGTGAAAATTCATGACATGGATATGATTGCGACAATTATTGATTGTTTCCAGTGTTTGAAACAGGATTACTTGACCGGAAACTGAGGGATTGAGAAGGTGTTTGAATCTAAGGAGAAGCTAAGTGGAGAGTGGTCGTCGACAATAGGCGCTATCAGAATTTTAACGATAGGCGCATTCAGACATGTAGTCCTTGGCCCAGTTACCTCGAGCGACCCAAATATTGACCTAACCCCGTACCCGGTGAAACCAGTCTTTACGAAGTCGTTAAAGCGAAAGGTCTTATCTCCTTAAAACCACGAACCGTTTCGTGGTCGTTACTATTGCGAGCACTTAACGATCCGTGATGCCTCTGGTACATATTAAAACCAGAAAGGTTTCAAGCATTGCCCTTTTTCTAATTTACTTTCATTTCCATTGTCTTTAACCAGAAATCTTGCAATAATTAGTAAATTCTTGCAAATATGAAACATCCCAAAAAATAAAGTTTCCGACACTGTAAAATTTCGGAACAATAATATTTCCGAATATTAAAATTCCCGAATAATAATATTTCTAAATAATAAAATTCTTGAATAACAAAATTTCCAAATAATAAAATTCTCAAATAATATAATTCCCGAATAATGAAATTCTCGAGTAATGGAATTTATAATGAAATGCATGAATAATGAAATTCTCCAACTGTTTCTAACATTTCAGAATTTAAAAATTCCCGAATAATTAAATTTCCGAATAATGAGATTCCTGAATCAGGAAATTTGCGAATACTGAAATTATCGAACAATTTATAATATTGAATTTGAAAATTTCCGAATCATAAAATTCCCGAACACTTTATCATATTATAGAATTTAAAAATTCCCGAAGAATTAAATTTTCGAATTGTAAAATTGCCAAATAATAATATAATTCCTAAATAATGAAATTCTCGAACAGTTTATAATATTATGGAATTTGAAAATTCCAGGAGAATTGAATTTCAGAATAATGAAATATCCGAATAAAAAAATATTGAATATTGAATTTCCCGAATAGTTTTTAATATTACAGAATTTGAAAATTCCGCAAGAATTGAATTTCAGAATAATGAAATTGCCCAATACTAAAATTCCCGAATAATTCAATTTCCAAATAATTAAATTCTCGAATTAAAAAATTTGCGAATTATAAAATTCCCCAATACTCCAATTCCCGAATAATTGAATTTCCAAATAATAAATTTCCGAATTATAAATTTTCCGAATAATAAAAGTCCCGAATTCTAACATTTCCGAACATTCTACTCTTTTCTAACATTGTAATTAGTGTAATTAGTATATATTCTAGATGAATTTTCGTCTAAATATAATTTTCGATAACTCGAAATTTTTTTTGTTCATGGTGGTTCGAGTTGTCGAAGTTCGACTAAATATATATATTTTGACACGTTATTCACAGAAAAGACTAAGGATGAAATATTTTACAGGTAATTTTTTAGAGGGATAAAGTTTTATTCAGACAACTTCGCGTCTTTCAAAATACATGCTTTGTCATGGAAAATCCGAATAAACTTTAACCGAAATAATTCAATAATTACTACCTTATTAGTTTTGTTCACAATATTATATTCAATAAAGATTAAATATTAATTTTTCTAATCAAGCAATGTAGATGGATTATTTCCTTCACGGTTATGCAGTTGAATGTTTGAAAGAATTTTTATAACAAAAGCTTATTTATATTTAAATTACCTCTAGTCCATTTTTATAATTTTTTTGAATTTAAGTATGTTTTATTATTATATTCATTGAATTTGATATATTGTTATTAAATTAGGTTTTTCGAATTTAAAGTTCAAATTTTAAAAAAATACAAATAGAGTAAAAATTATTATAATGTTTCAATAAAAGTAATTTTTTATTTCTTCTTATCTTTTGAACTGATTAACCAATTATTAGCTGATTAAGCTTTTTAACAATATTACATTACATACAGATTAAATTTTTATATTTTCTCAATTAATAAACACGAATTAATTATTTGCCTTAAGGCAATGCCGTTGAATATTTGCTATAATTTGTATGACAAAAGAGTCTTTATATTTACAATACCTTCATTCCCATTATACAATGTTTGTGTTGTTGTGAAATCAGTATCTGAATTCAGTTTTTAAAATGATATGTGCATAAGTTTTATTTTTTCTGGAATTGGTTTAAAACGTTATTAATTAACCAAATTTTTGTGAATAAGAGTTCCAATTTGAACAAAATTTAGAGTAGAAATTATTTGAATCTTGCTATTAAAATAATGGATTAATACTTTTTAGGTTTTAAGCTGATTAATTACTTATTAGCTGAATTATTTTGGTTCACAATATTAACTTACATAAAGGATGAATATTAATTTTTTTCAATTATGTAACATAAACTTATTATTTCCTTGGAGGTTATATACTTAATTATTAACTATAATCTGTGTAATAAAAGCATATTTATATGAAGAATAACTCTGTTTCACTTATATAATTTCTTTAAATGTTTTTGATGTACTGAAATGAGTATTTGAATTTAATTCTTAAACTCATATACCACATAAATTTTATTTTATCTGGTTATAATTTAAAAGATTATTTATAAATCACATTTTCAGATATGAATGTTCAAATTAAAAAAAATGTATGCAGTAAAAATTATTTTAGTGTTTCAATAAAAATACATTTTTGCTTTAATTAATTAAGTAACATTAATTCATTATTTACTTTAAGGTTATGTAATTAAAAATTATCTATTATTTTCATGATAAAAGTTTATTTACGTTTAAAACAACAGTATTACAAATATATAATTTTTTTAATGTTTTTGATATCGTGAAATGAGTACATTACCGGCCATAATTGTGAGTCTGTTAAAAAAATCGTAATAAAGATAGGTCTCTTTTTTCGTGGTTATCTCAGCAATAAATGAAGTTAGAAATCTTTCTTTTTAACGTTATAAATTTTCTGATTAAATTTTTTAAATGACACTATGATGAGAGTCTTGTGCTGCAATTGTATGATGCTTTGATATTCGCAAATGTGAATCGCAAGTTCAGGGTTTAACACTTGATTGTGAATACGCAATCAATATTTTAACTCTGGGTAATTTCTGAGAGGAATTCATTAATTTACTTTTTAATTTATATTAATTCGAACAAAATAAGATAATAATTTAAAAAATGTTATTGCAAATAAGTTTAGATTTACTTTTTGAATTTGGTCCGAAATTTGTTGTAAAATTAATAAAGTGAATTTTCAAGACGATTCCTCATCTAAGTGATATTTGGACGTGTTTGATGAAGTATGTATGCATATGTGCACAGTTTTTAGATAAATGAATAATGCATGAATAATGGTGTTGTCGCGAAGCTCAGGGACTTAATAAAAAGACATAGAGGGTTCTAGTAAAAGCTAGGTAGGTACGCAAATGTTCCGGCGCCGTCTCGACTCTTGAGTTCATAAAGGTCCTCTTTTCAGGGATACCATTCCACCATTTCACCCCTGAACTCAGAATATATAGCGGGCGCCTGTAAAACATTTTCCGCGTCGAAGTTTCTTCTCATCATGACAGTTTTTATTATTTTCCTTCTTGATCCTCAAATTATTTTACTACAACATACAATGCTTAATGGTGTAACTTCATAATTTTACAAATTTCTTTTGTTGAAGGGATAATTTTTCTCTGACGTCGTACACGGAGAAAAGGATATCGCAAGAATTGCAATATATACCGTAATTCCTGCAGTATATATCGTAATTATTACATTATAACAGCGTAAAATCGTGATATCGTACATTGCAAGATTTTACATTATATTATTATTTTATTATATTATACATACGAGGGTACTAGTAGTGGCTAAGCGATGGTAGTACATCATGATATCCTAAAAAGCTCCGGAACCTGCTTGCACGTTATCATATTGCGCTTTATTTCAATAGAGGTTTTGCGATATCATTGTGCAATATCTTTTTCTCCGTGTATAAGAATATTAAGGAGGGGGATGTCGTGAAAAATTAAGATTACAAAGTTTATTGTTCAAGGGTCGAAAGTGAGAGGTCAGATATGGAACATGAGAAATCCTTTCTCTAAAATAATATTTGAAAATGGCAGAGTTTAAAAGTCAGTGGTCATAGGTCAAAGGCCATAGCTTCGTGATCGTGGGTCATATGTTAAAAAATACATGTCAAAGGTGAGAGATCATGGGTAA
>NC_046658.1:124882088-124898249 GCF_010883055.1 Belonocnema kinseyi
TTTCTTCTTTGTCCTCAAATGATTTTACTACATCCTACAATTCACATTTTCAACTTTAAACTTTTCGAATTTCTTCTGTGGAAGGGATAATTTTTTTCTGTCTCAAGAAGATGATTAAGAAGAGGGTGGAGGGGTAAAAAGGTAAGATGACAAAGTTCATTCGCGAAATGTCAAAGTAGGAGGTCATATATCGAAAATGAGAGATTCTTTCTCTAAAATCGTAGTTGAACAAGTCTGAGGTCAAAAGTCAGGGGTCAAAGGTCAAATGTCACAGCTGAGTGATCACATGTCAAAAGTCCAAGATTAAATTCCAAAAATTATATGTCGAAGGTGAGAGGTTTTGAAACACATGAATAGATTTACCATTCGGGTATATATATATACACATACATTCTTAATGGTAAATCTATTCATGTGTCCAAAAATTCTGAATTCCAATTTTTTAAAATTCTAACTTGCTATTTTATATATATTTTAATGATAAACATGCCACGGTATTTCTAAAGATTGCAAGAATTTAAAGGGATTTCATAAGATTTTACAAAATTTTCAAAAGATTTCGAATATTTTACAAAAATGTTAAAGCTTTTAAGGATTTTTAAAGATTTCTAAAGACATCCTGAAAACAAAACTATGAATCCAACGACCAAATTCGGACAACCAACATTAAATATTCCTATTAATATTTAAAATTAAAATTTTGTTTAAAACTAAAAAGAAAAAAATTTCTTTTTCGACAAAAATAAAAAAAGAAAGAAAACTTTGAAGGCAGCTAACTAAATCCCCTTCCTTCTCTTTTTTATTTCTTTCGTCGTTTTACTTTTACTTTTATCGAATTACAATAAAAAAACATGTGTTAACAATAATCAGCAACATTTTGGCATTGAAAATCAAAAGACAAAATGAGAATGCAAAATAAAATACATTTGATTCAATGCATGTTGATTCTCGGGAAGGAAAGGGATTTGGTTGGTTGCCTTCTCGTTTTTCTTTCCTCTTTTTTATTTTTATCCAAAAAGAAAAATTTTTCTTTTCTTTTGTAGAAATAAATTTTTATCTTTTTTCAAATTTCAATAGCAAAATTTTATGGTGGTTGTACAAATTTGGTCGTTCGATTCTTAGTTTTGTTTTTAGGATTCTGCACATTAGCTACATTATGAATCCTATATTAGTTAGAACTTATACCAAAATTAACCAAATGCTGCTTTGGAATCTAAATTTATAGGAAAGGATTCATAATTTAATAACTCTATTAAAAAATTGTTCCACATATTTTGAAATATTTTTAATCAATACAAATTCCAAAATATTAATAAAAATTTTAAAGACTTCAAAAAGATTTTAAAACATTTTAAAGGTTCTACAAAGATTTCTAAAGATTTAAAAATACTTCAAGAGATATAAAAGATTTTGTAAAAATTTTAGAAGATTTTGCTGTTCTACCATCCCTATCTTAATGTTATGTACCAAAAACCAACACTCGGGACTACATTAGATAACTATATTAGTTAAAAATAAGTTTAAAATCATATAAAAATTAAGAAAATAGTTTTTATATCCCAGATTTATAAAAGAAGGATTCATTATTCTACTCGAAAAAATGCCCATTTCATTCATAGCATAATAAATCTAGGAATAAATGGTTTATACATTTGTCCATAATTATAATTAAGGCTATAAAAATACAATTTAAAATAGAAACTTAGAATATTGTACACGTCAAATAATTAACCATTTTAGAAATATTAAAAATTAATAAAAATGCCAAAAGATTTTTTCAAATTAGAAAAATATTTTTAAAATGTTAAAGATTTGGTAAAGACTTTTAGAAGAGAAAATTAAAAAAAAAAGTAATTTTACGTTGTACGAGGTTAAAGGTTTCGTCTGGCTCTCATTCTCTGCTGCCAATAATTGATTATTTATTTAAGAGTCTCGGAAGATTTTGCAATTCTAACTTTAGAACCATTGAGTTAGTCATACCTGATAGTACGTAAGTTTGGAATCCGCACTGAATTCAGATAATCCTGCATTGAAGAGAACTTAGTGAAACTGGTTACTTGGAAGTGCTGTCGTTCGATATGGAATTAAAAAAGTTTATCTTTTATATGAAATAGGGAAAAAACATTCTTTCCAGGAAATCAAACAAAATAAAAATGTTAAGGCTTTTCGATTCAAAAGATTCAATTTATAACTATTGAACTTTTATTTCAAAACTTAGGACCCGATTTTGAATCCGATTTAAGAAAAAAATTTCTCATGAAGTTACAAGTATCCAAATTTTGTTGTCCATTGAAACAAATAAATAGAAATTTTTCTTTGAACTTATTTTTATCGTTAATTCATCAACTAAATCCTAATCTCTTGTGATGTCTTGCGTACCTTTCGAAAAAACTCTATAAATATATTTTTTGAGCAAACAAATTTTCCCGGCATAAAAAATTGTTAAACCCGCATCAAGCTGATGGGATGCCTTCATTATAGAAGCAATTTTTTAACATAAGAAATATAAAAAGGTGAGGTTTTCTAGAAAATATTACTCATGTTTTTTTTTAATTCTGGAAAACGCTAAAGAATAATTTCTGGTATACCCCACCTTTCGTATGTTTTACAATGTTTAATAAAAGTTTCTATTGGCATAAAAAGGCATCCTATTACATTTGAAATAAAAGTGGATTACTCATGATTATATCGGATTATTCTGGATTACCACTATGTACAAATTTACTCTAGATCACCTATAAGATTACTCAAAATTGCATAGGATAATATAAAATATATATAAATAAATTACATAAAATTATGGTGGAGTACTTCAACTAAACTAGACTCACGCGAATTTTCAACCAGAAAATATTACATCAACATGATTATTGAATTTTCAACAAATTTTATTCTCTTTTAGCCAAATATTTGAACTTTTAACAAAGAAGATTAATTGTCTACCACAAAAGATGAATTTTCCTCAAAATACATTAATTCTCCACAAATTAATTGAATTTTCCACTAAAAAATATAAGGTTCCGACCAAATAATTGAATTTTCAATTAAAACAAAACTGAAGTAAAAATAGAATAGTTACATATTTGATTTTAAACGTAATTTTTTACCACGCAAAAACAACATATTTTTAAGAAAATATTTTTTTCAACCATAGAGATGAATTTTCGACTCAAATCACAAATTGAAAACAAAAGATGAAGGGGTTCAATTTTTAGTTAAAAAAATCAATTTCTAACAACAACAAAAAACGAATTTTCAACCAAAAAATTAACTTTCTACTGAGACAGACGAATTTTCAACAAAAAAGTTAATATCCAACCAAATAGTTGTAATTAAATAGATAAATTTTTAACTAAAAAAATATGAACTTACACATACAAAATTAAATAGTTAAATCTTTAGCTAATAAAATCATTTTTTAACTTTTAAGAAAATTCAAAAAAAATAGTTAAATTCTTTGCCAAAATAGTTCAATTTAAACAACAAACATTATATCTCAAGCAAAAAGATTAATTTTTAACAAAAAAAATTGAGGTTGAAAAAAAAAATTTTAACAAAGTATATCAACTTTTAACCAAGTAGTTGAATTTTCAACTAAAAAAAGATTAATTTTCAACTTAAACGAAATAATTAGATCAACAAATAAGAAAAGAAATTATCAACCGAAAAAAACAAAACATTTCAACAATATAGTTAAGTTTGTATCGAAAGAAATTTATTTTTTACTAAAATAGTGGAATTTTTAATCCAAAAAGACGATTTTTGCAACAAACAGTTTATTTTTTAACCAAAAAGAACTTTTTAACCAAATTAATGAATTTTTTACAAATGGATTATTTTTTTACCAAATAGTAGAAGTTCCAATCCGAAAAGACAATTTTTTCAACAAAACAGTTTACATTTTAACTAAAAAGGACTTTTTAACAAAATTGATTAATTTCCCACAAAATGGATAAATTTTTCACCAAACAGTTGAATTTTGAAAAAAGGAAATTAATTTTCTATCGAGCAGAGGAATTTGAAACTAAAAAAAATTAACTAAAAATGGTAAATTTAAATTTAAAGTAAGGAAAATTAATTTAAAAAACCATCAAATGTTTAAAAAAGCGGTTCAAAACTATTTGGATTACCTATGTGAATTACTCCAAATTCCGTGTATTCCGTTGGCTTTCAAGTTAAGTAATTATTTGGATTATATAAATTTCTTCAAATCATCAGGATGACAAGTTGATTAAAGTTGATTATAGGTGTATTACAAGTGGATATATCGGATTACCTAAATTACTCCGAGTTACCGGGATTACAAGTGGATTACTCTTAATTACAAGTGGATATCTCTGAATTACAAGTGTATTACTATCGACTGCAAGTAGATTACTGTACATTATAACTGGATTGCTCTGAATTACAAGCGGAAATGCTCTGCTGAAAATGTCCAGTTGTAATCCTTATTATGAAATAGAGATATGGTGGTGCTAATACAACGGTTGAATTTGCTTTGAAAGGAAAATTTAGAGTGTATAATGCTAAAACTTATTCATCTTTCCCTATTTGATGTTGGGTTCTGATAGGGCTCCTATCAGCATATCTGGCCTGGAAAAAACTGATGGGGGCCCTGTCAGGTTCTAGTTGAGAATTCCATACTTTTTATAGGTAGGCAAATCTAGATGTATCTAATGAGGCCCTGGCCAGAGAATTCCTAAAAGCTTATTCTTATTATCTAAAATATTTACTCTGAGGTTTTTAACAGATTTAGTATGCATAAATAGTATTTTTGTTCTCTTTAATTGGGTTGAAGGCGGGCAACCCCCAATAGAACCATACCAGAAAGTCCAGTAGGGCCCACTTGGCCTAGGCGTTACGATTCATATGGACCCGACTAATTTGCCTCACTAGAGCCCGATTAGAGATAGGGGGAACTATTCAGAGCCCTACTAGAGCCCTTTTGAAATGTCTGCATGGAGCAAGTTGTGGGAGCATTTCATTTCGAAGTTAAAAATTGAAGATCCTATTCTGCTTCAATTTTCTTGCTATGCTGTTTGCTAAATCCTGCATGCGGCACTGCAGGGAAACGGACAGATTTTCCTCTACTCGTACCCTTCCTCCTCGGGTTCGTAGGTCGGTCGTGCCTTCTGGCATAAAGAGAAATGCTAAGTTGCTAAGGTTTCTAGACTAAGAAGGAGACTCTATTTTTCATTCATGGAGTTTCAAAAGCAATATGGGTCGAGTTGGAATAATACTTGGATTAAGAATTTTTCAAAGAACCTTTGACACTTTACTTGAAAAATCATATAAAGTCAGCATAAATAAATCTAAAACGTAGGATAGAAATATATTTGAATAGCAGTTAATTTTTAATAATAATTCAGAGATGGATATATAAATAAATTAAAAGACAATGAAGAGAAGTGATTTGACTTGCATAAAATTTGATATCCAGGGGTTTTTGGTGTCGCTAATTTTAAATCTGAAGTCAAAAAGTGATGTTAATCGCATAAAACTCGATACTCTGGCTTTTTTTGGGACGTTGATCTCGAATCCAATATTCAAAATATAAAATTCAAAATGGTTGAAATAATACTCAAAAAATGTTTTGACTAGTATAAAACACAATATTCGGGGGTTTCAGTGGACGCTGATTTGGAATCAAAATCCAAATTTGAAAATTCAAAATGGCGGATCCGAAATCACAGAACGAAAACTTAAAAAGTGATTTGCATAGAATTTAATACTCGGGGGTTTTCAGGTCATTAATTTCTAATCCGAAATCCAAATTTGAAAATTTAAAATGGTGGATCCAAAATCACAGAACAAAAAGTTAAAAAGTGATTCGATTTGCATAAAATTTAATGCTCGGAGCTTTTTCGGGTCACTAATGTCTAATCCGAAATCCAAAGTTGAAAATTCAAAATGGTGGACAAAAAACTCTAAAAATGATTTGACTAACAAACTTGATATTAGGTGGTTTTTGGGGTAGCTAATTTTGAATCCAAAATCCAAGTTCAAAAGAATTAAAATTATAAAAATTAAAATAGAACCATTTTCGTAAAGTACGTTATTTTACATTACAGTTACCCGAAGCTTGTAACGCGTTACCGTTTCCGGTATTAAAAAACGTAACGTTACATGTGAAGTGTTACTTTCAAACACTGGTGATCTTTTTGCGAAAGATTTGATTTATTGCTTAATTTGTAATATTACCATTTTTGAAAATCTGGAGTATTATTTATTAATCTTGGAAATGGGAATGTAAAAAGGGGTAATGTAACTAATCGAGCTACTTCTCTTGCACCCGGAAGTCGCACACTCACTACATACTTATTTCACTTTCGTCTCGAGAGTCTTTGAAAAGCGACCTAGCTTATTCCTTTGAAAGAGTACAACTCCCTCCGACTTATCTTAACATTTCTGGTTTTCTGGACGTATACATACGTAAATTTATGTATAGTGGCTTCATATCCGAAAAGGGCCTCTAAACAATCTATTTTATTTAAAATAATATATTATTATTTCCAAACTAATATCTATGTTAGGGTTCGTTCAAATAGCAGGCAGTCTCAAAAATGAATAAAGTTTTAAATGGCTTCAAAATTATTTATAAATACAGTTTTTATAACAAATAATATAAAATTTTTATTCAAGTTAGATTTTTTGTTGGCGAGCAAAATTTGGATTTGGCTAATCTAAACAAAACGAGAAAAAAGACATGCAGAAGACATTCTTTTTTTAAATTTGAAAAAACAGTTTTTCTTTACTGATTATAAATTTTGCAGATGCGGACGAAATAAAATTGTTTACAAAAACGATAATCGTTATTATTTTTCTATCAATTCTATAAAATTTAAAAGAGGAAGGTTGAACGATCGTAAATTATGTAAATATCTCGAATTTAATAAAAATATAATGACAGGTTTTCTTCTTTTACGCGACAATATTATTTTTTAGCCCATAAATAATCAAAATTCTTATTTATTTATCACAAAGTCCACCATCTTTCCCCTATTCATCTCTTTTTCCACTATTCTTGTCAATAGACATTGTTGACATACTTTTGATTTTAAATTTTTAATTTTTTCCTTGAAAATTTGATTTTTTTGCAAATTGATTTTCTTAACTCAAAATTTAACTATTTTATGTTAGATTAAAAAAACTACTATTCGGTTTCATATTATTTTTTTGATAATGATGGATCAATTTAGTTAAAAATTAATTTTTTGCTTCAAAATTAAATCTTTTTTTTTTCAATTCGTGTTCGTGCAACTTAATTTTTTAACTTAAAATGTAACTTATTCATTTATGATGAAAAATAAATTTTTTTCTATTTGCAAATTTAACTATTTAACATGAAATACGACCCAATTGGTAGAAAATAAATCTTATTAGTTTAAAATTTAACTATTTTCTTTAAAAATCTCTTGTTTTTTGTTTTGTTAAAAATTACTTTTTTAAGTGAGAATTGAACTATTCCATTTTTAGTGAACTTTGATCTTCTTCAATTAAAAATTTCACTATTTGGTTTCTAACTTCGTCCATTTTGGTATCAAATTTATCTTCTAAATTGAAAATTCATCTTTTTCATTGAAAAATGAACTTTTTGCTTAAAAATGAATAGTTTTAGTTAAAAATTCATACTTTTTTGTTGAAATTCAATTCGTTGCCTAAAATGTTTAACATTTTCTTGAAAATTCGTTTTTGTTTGCAAATTAAGTTTATTGTCCGTAAATGTCAATATTCGATTTTTGGTCAAAAATAAATTTTCTTTATTGAAAATTCAACTAATTGGTTTGAAATATGAGTTTTTTGGTAGAAAATGAATCATAGTAATAGAAAATATTACTATTTTGTTGGAAATTTAACTATTTGGCTTGAGAATTGACTTTTTTGTTAAAAAAAGAATCGAATTCGTTGAAAATATAAGTGAGAATTAAACTGTTTCATTTTTAGTTAAAAATGAATCATCCATCTTTTTATGTTGTAAATTTAACTAATTTGTTGAAACTTCGCCTTGTTGGAAGAAAATAATTGCTTCAGTTAAAAATGAATTTCTTTGCCAGAAAATTAAACTGTATTGTTAAAAATTCTTTTTTTTAAATTAATCTGTTCAACTGAAAATATAATTATTATGCTTTGTATTTAAAAACGAATATTTTTGTAGTAGAAAATCCCACTGGTTGCTATGAAATTTGACTTTTTTGGTAGAAAATTAATATTATTAGTTGAAAATTTAACTATCTTGTTTAACATCTGTTGTTTTTTTAGTTAAAAATTAATTTTTTAACTGAGAAATTAAAAATTACATTTATAGTAAATTTTGATCTTTTCAGTTAAAAAATTAACTATTTTGTTGAAACTTCGTTTCTTTTTGACAGAAAATTAATCTCCTTAGATGAAATACCATATTTTTGGTTAAAAATTAACTATTTTGTTAAAAATTAACAGTTTGTATTGAAGATTCTAGATTTTAGTTCAAAATTAATGTCGTCAGAAAATTGTATTGTTTTCTTAAAAGTTCTTTTTTCTTCGTGAAAAATTAATATTGCTGATTTAAAACTTCCTCTTTTTGGCACAAAATGGCTCTTCTTAACTGAAAATTAATCTTATTGTTTAAAAAATCAACTATTTGGTTTAAAATTATTTTTTGATTGAATATTCATTGTTTAAGTTGCAGATTCTTTGTTACCTGAGATTTTAATCATTTTGTTGAAAATTATTTTTTGTTGTTGCAAATTACTTTTTTGACTGAGAATATAACTACTTCATTTTTGGTTGAAAATGAATTTTCTTAGTTGAAAATTCAACTATTTGGCTTGAAATTCGATGTTTTGTGTAGAAAATTAATCTTATTATTTGAAAATTCAACTATTTATTTTAAATATTTTTTTTCTTCTTTAAAAATCGGACGTAAGTACTTTTGGATGAAGTTTTTAGTGTTTTGATCTTTATAATCAAATTTGCAGGTATTTTCACTATTATTTTTGTAATAAGCAAGTCAAAATACATGGATATGCCTTGTTTCAAATAAATCGAGTGTAAGCACTTTCGGAACTAATGCCAAAAAAAAGTATTTTAGCTGCAGAAATAGATTTCTGCACTGGAGTAGCACCCTACTTTCAAAATTTGAACAAACGTCGATAATGGCACTTGAAAGAAAATCAAACGAATTCATGTGGAATTGAATTGAAATCGACAAAAGGGACAGCCGACAATAGAGAGATAATAAAATGTTGATTGCAATGAATCATAGTAGTGAATCGACGAAAAGCAAGTAGATAACGTCCGATAAAGTTTTAAGGCCAGAGTTAATAGGGAGACCCGAACGGAGCAGACAATACGCGACGACAGGAAGACAATAAAAGGGAATTACGTGTATATACGACCAGGCTAAGACTGGAATTTAAGAGACGGGTAAAATGTCCTAGAATTGAAACTGAACTCGAGAAAACGTGACAAATAGACGAATTACCATTTTTTACATCAAACGCCCTCATTTTATGATTTTTCTTAGGAAAAACTTAATTTAAAGATTATTATTACACCATTAAGCCATTTTCCTTTCGGGGTAGGCGTGACTCACTCGGCAGGGGAAAGGAGTAGTGTGTGGAAGGGATAGAGATTTTTCAGATTGATCCAGAATTCTCGTGCTATTTAAGTACATAACACGTTCGTTCCGCAACACTGCTCCGACCCAGGTTGCTGATCAATCTCTCTAGCAATCAGCCCAAGCGAAGAGCCTTACGAAAAGTTATGTAAGGTTCCCCGCTTGGGTCCATTAGTGGCCAAGGTCTTTTGTTTCAGGCTTCATTCACTCTACTGCCACTCTTTTTATTAACTATTTGCCGCCATACTTTCCTGTCCTGGCATACTTCTGTAGCTTCTTTTATGTCCATGCATTTTATCAAAGATCATTTAGATAAATTTATTAAATTTAAATCAAATCGAGCCTGATTAATTATTTTGTATAGCACTCTCACAGAGAACAATTTTTGTTCCTGAAATTACTTTTTATGCTAATATTCTATATAATTATTTGTTTTATTTATTTTGTTGTTATCTAATACTCCATATTGCATGCCTTTGAAATTCCATAAGATGCTTAAAGTCCTCGACAACCTTTCCGAATCTTTTGAAATCCCTTACAAAAATCTAAATTTATTTAATTTATACAAAATCTATTTAAATTTCTTTAAATCCTTTATAATATTTGAAAATCCATTGAAATTCCTCGAAATATCTTAAAACTTATCCCCTTAAATTGCCTAAAAATGCATTAAAATTTCCTTACATTTTTAAAATTCCATAATAATGCCGTGACCTTTGAAATTGGAGAAAATACTTTTGTATCCGTTCAAATCCTTCGAAATCTCGTCACTTCTTTTGCAATATTTCAAAATCTCATGAAATGCCTTAAAATCTCTTAGAATCTCTTAAAATCCCGTAAACCCTTTTAAACGCGTAAATCCGTGGATGTACTTTGAGACTTTTTTAAGTATCCTAAAATCGTTTTTAACTGCGTGAAATTATTAAATCCACTTTAAATCTCGTCAAATGCATTAAAATGCTTGAAATCGTTTAAAATCAATGATAATCCTTTGAAATCTCCTTAAATCGTTGAAATTTTATTAAAATTTCCCTGGTATCCATCAAAAGTAGTAAAAAATACTTTCTTATCACATGAAGTTCTTTAAAGTCCGAAAGAATCTTTTCGAATCTTCTGAAATCCTTTACGATATTTTAAAATGAATTCAAATAATTATAAATTCATTTAAATGCCTCAAAATAGCTAAAAATCTTTTATAATATTTGGAGATTCTTTGACTATACTTCTATTGACCTTTCTAGAAAGCCTCTGAAATTCTTTAAAAACTACAAATCTCTTAAAATCCATTGAAACCCCTAAAATCGTTTAAAATCTTTACAAAATTTTTTTAATTTATTCAAATTCCTTTAAATCATTAGAATCTCAATAAAATCATGCTAATGTACTTCGCGATTTGTAAAAATACTTTGCTATCACATTCAGTTTTTTCAAACTCTTTGAAATCGTGCGAATTATTTTGAAATCTCTTAAGATCCCTTGAAACTCTTTAAAAAATTTGAAAATCCTTGAATTATCCTGAATTGAAATCCTGAAAATCCTTAAAAATATTTTCGAATCTCTTGAAATTCCTTACAATACATTAAAAACTATTATAATCTTTCTAAAGTAATTAAAATTTTGTTTAATTTCTCAAAATCCTTTCTATAATATTCGAAAATACTTTGAAATCCCGAGAAATCATGAGATCAATTTAAAATTTCTCAAAATCCATTAAAATATTTAAAATCATTTTAAATCTTTTGAAATCGCTACAAATCCCTTAAAATCTTTTTAAGAATTGGAAATTCCACGTAAATGTTGTGAAATCCCTTACAATAATTGATAATTCATTTCATTCATTTTAAAGACTTTAAAGTTCATTGAAATATCTTGGAATCCTTCATAATATTCGGAAATCTTTCGAAATTTAGTTAAATTCTGTAATATCCTTAAAAACCTTCTAGAATATGCGGATCTATTTTTTTATTTTTTGAAATCTCTGAAGATCCTTTAAAGTATCGAGAAATCATTTGACACCCTTCGAATCTCTTAAAATTCATTAAAACCTCTAAAATCCTCGAAATCCTTACAAACCTTCAAAACTTTGTGACAGTACTTCGGTATCATATGAAATCCATAAGAATGCTTTGAAAGTTTGTGCCTTATTTTTAAATCTCCTAAATTCTCTTAAAACCCTTTAAAAAATAGAAATAGTTGAATTCTCCTGAAATCATTGAAATACTATAAATATTCCTTATAATTCTTTAAACTTCGTGGAAATTCCTTAAAATCCGCTTTTACAAATCGTTGATTTCTTTAAAATCCTTGGGAATACTTTCGAATGAGTTAAAATCCCCTAAAATGTATTAAAATCGATTAGACTTATAAGCTATTCAATTTCTTCCAAATTCCTTTAAATTATTTAGTCTATTCCAGGATACTTTGAAATTCCGTCAAATTGTCAAAACACTTTAAAATTTCTTAAAATCCGTTAAAACCCCGAAAATCCTTTAAAATTCTGTGAAATCGTCGATACTCGTTTGAATGTCTTGAAATCCTTTTTGACCCTTTAAAATTGTGAAAATCATTGGAATAGCTTAAAATCTTCAAAATCCCCTCATATACTTTAAAATTTGTAAAAACACCTTCAATCCTCAAAAAACTAAATTTGGTTAAAATCTACTGAAATCTTTAAAATCTCATTAAAATTATTTAGACTTTTTAAAAAAATTGAAATCTCTTAAAATCCTTTGAAGTTCTCTGAAATCGGGTAAACTTCTTTAAGTCTCTGATAATCCCTTAAAATCCTTTTAACTCTTTAAAACTAGGAAAATCGTTGAAATCACTTAAAACCTTTAAAATCCCCAATATGCATTTAAATTCGTGAAAATCCCTTAATATCTGTTATAATTCTTGGATTTCCTTAAAATATTTTGGAATATTACGAAATCCCTTGAAATTCTTCGAAACCCTTCACAACTGACTGAAATCCTAAAATTCCACGTAAAAATTTCCGACTCCCTGACAATACATTAAAATTTTGCAAAATCCTTCATGGTATTCGAAAATCGTTTACAATTTTTTAAAATACATTAAAGTCCGTAATAATATTTGAAGATCCTTTGAAATTCTTGTAAAATAAATTCAATATTAAATATTAAAATATTAAAATATTAAAATATTAAAATATTAAAATATTAAAATATTAAAATATTAAAATATTAAAATATTAATTAAAGAAATTCTGTTAAAGTAAAATCCTTTAAAATCCCACGAACTATCGAAGCTTTTTTGAATCCTTTAAAATCTTACATAATCTTCTAAAATCGGCGGATATACTTTGGAACTTTTTAATTTTTTAGAATCCTTCGAAATCGTCTGTAATCGGCGAAACTTCCTTGAATCTATTGAAATCCATTTGAATACCTCAACATCATTTGACATCCTTGTAACTATTTTAAAACTACGTGAAATCTTTTGAAATATAACGAAATCCTGGAAAGAAATCCCTAAAATACGTAACAATTCTGGTATTCTTTGCAATACTTTATAGTCCTTTGAAATTAGTTACAATCATTAAAAATCAGTGAAATTTCTTCTAAAATTTCCAAAATGAGAGTTACGTAATAATTGGACTTTTCCTTATTAAACTTAATTTTTGTTCTTAACCTTGAACTGATCTTCTTTTTCTTTTTTAATATATTTTTGTCCAATTATGAAATAGCTCGCGAATAAAGAATTGGATTGGATCGGTTAGGTAGAATTTTTGTATTTTCAGGCAATAAAATGGGAATCAAGCAGTAATAAAATGGAATGAATGATATGTAACTCCCGACTATGGAGAGACAATAAAAAAGTGATTACGTGGAACAGAGGCTATAAATCGTACAGAGGATAATGTCAATAAAATTTTAAGGAGAAATACGTGATGGTGGTTAAGTTAGAACAAGAAAAGACGAACTCGAAGGAATGAAAAAGAAAGAAGGAAAGAAAGTAGGAAAGAAGAAAAAATAAAAGGAGAAAATTCGTTAAGTGGGGAAATAGAACTCAGTGTCTGGCGCGAACCAGTACTTCACCCCTTTTACCATCTTTGACCCTGGCTTTGGGGTGTTCATTCGAAGTCGCAACGTGTTCAACACATGCGCCGCAGAAACCCAAACCACTTCTTATATATTCGCGGTAAATTTAGCAGAACAATTAGGTCGGTCACACGACAGAGGATATTTTCATCCAAGTCTAAGGATTTTCAAAAGTGTATAAGATAAACGGACATCAAAAACCTGCAGTTTCGGACTAAATTCGGATTGAAAAAATATTAAAAATAGTTATTCGATAATCCAAAGATCGATTCCATTTCTAATCAGGCAGGTTCGACACCTCTTAGGGAGGAAATATATTTCTTTTTTAGGATTTCTGAGTCCTGGGCCGAAACTCTTATAGTTTCGATCTTATAACATCTAGCACCTAACATTTAATACCTACCACCTAACAACTAATACCTAACACCGAACACCTATCACCTAACACCTAAAGTCTAACACCTGACACCTGGCTTAACTCCTAACAACTCTCAAAGGAAGGGGAAGTAGTGGAAATAAATAAAGGGGAAATATGGGAATTCAGGAGCGGAAAAGTAATTGGAAATCATAGGACATAGGGGAAAACTAGGTTACATCTAGCAGAAGAAATGGTAGGAAATGAGGAGAAGGTAAGTAGTGGAGAGCAAGTAGGGGAAATGAGAGGAAAGCAGGGAATGTGAGGGAAAATGAAAGTAGATGAAGTAGGAGAAGTGGTGGAAAAACGGATGGTAATCAGTAGGGGAATTAAGGAAAATGAAGAAAGAGAAAGTAAAGTACGTGAGGGAATAGTAAGTAGGGGGAATTAGAAAAAAAAACTGATAGGAAACATGAGGGAAATAGATAAGCAAGCAATTATGGAAGGGGGGAGCAAATTTTGAAGTATGGGGAGGGGAATTAGAGGAATTTGGGGGGAGTGAGAGATGGAAAATATAGGAAGGGGAGGTTTGAATGGCTTATTTACGTCATAATAGACTACGAAATCCTTTTTTTGGGATAGAAGGTCCCAGCTTTTACTAATTTTTACAAGAAATTAAGGACACCAGGCCTCGAACTTATTTGAAAGGTAGCACAAGAAAACGAATCAATCTACAACTAAAGAATTTTCAGGAGAGACAAAAACTCCAAGGAGAAAACAACTATATTAATCTTCGTGGGTGGAATTTCATATTTTTGGTTGAAAATTGAACTCTTTCAGTGAAAAATTCAACCGGTTGTATTTTGTATTGTAAATTTATCTCCGTTAGTTAAAAATTCAAAGTCATCTTTTTGGGTGGAAAATTAATCTCGTTGCTTGAAAATTTAAAAATAGTTTTTTAACTCAAAATTAACCTATTACAATTTTTTTTGTTAAAAATTCAATTGTTTGGAAGAAAATTTTTGTTGTTATTGCATATTCTGTGCCTTAACTGGAAATTTAACTGTTTTATTTTTGATTGTAAAATACTATTTTTTAGCCGTAAATTGAACTATTTGTTTGAAAAATCATCTTTTTTAGTATAACATTGAATTATTTGGTTGGAAATTTACCATTTTTACTTATAAATGCAACTATTTGATTGAATATTCTTATGGCTTGTTTCAAATTTCATATTATTCAAATTCATATTCAACTATCTTCTGAAAATTTCTTGCCCTTTTTTTGTTAAAAAAACATTAAATTTCAACCAGGAAGATTAATTTTCAACAGAAAATATAAGCTTTGACTACTAAATGATATAAATTTTTAGCCAAGCAGTTCAGTTTTCAACTAAAAAAGATAAGTTTTTAACCAAAAATGATATTGTTACATTTTTTAAATACAAGAATAATTTTTTTCTCCTTGTTCCTCACTGCAATCTCCAAGATTTTCTGGGAAGTTTTTCAGATTACCGAATGTGCTATAGGTATTGGAGCATATTTATTTGCATTGTGTAATAAGACCGCTTTGAGGCTTCGTTCTAAATAATTTATAAATAATCTCCACTCCACAGATTTGTAGAAGAAAATTTCATTCACAAGACCATGAACATTGTTACAGTTTACCAAGTCCTTTTCTTCTGCAAAGTATTCTCAGAATGAGAAATCCATATTCCGATAAAATGAAACCTTTGTTCCTTTAGATAGCATATTTCTTTCTTTCAGTCCTGAAGCTAGCAATTCAGCATCATCTTTCGGCAGCCCTAGTTATCTGAGCCAATCATTTAGTTGTTCTTGATTGAATGGACGCGGCTTAACATCTTTTTCCTTCTTTACAACATTTTCTTCCTGCTCAGTGTTATCGTTACTCTTGTTGCTCTCTTCATTGATATCTTCATCAGTTGCTTCATCAATCTCCATATCAGCCACAGATACATCAAGGGCTACTTCATGATCTTTCTTAATAATTATCTCAAAAATGGAAGCTGTGGTTACGCTGAACACGATTGCATACCAGGTGTATACATATGAAACCGGTATTTTTTCAAGAAAAAAACACATTTATTTCAAGAGAATGATAACAAATATTTTATTCAAAGTATGCGCCCT
>NC_046658.1:124898349-124905579 GCF_010883055.1 Belonocnema kinseyi
TACGCCAATTAGCACAAATGGTAAGTTCCGACAGTGCCTACAAGTGTGCCTACTGGCCGCTAAATGGCAATACCGGTTTCATATGTATACACCTGGTACTGAGTTTTTCTCAAATTGGAGTTGAATTCTGCTATGTCAGTCAAACAAAAATAACAATCTTCTTTGCTCTTGAGCTCCCGCTAAACAGCTGGCGTATCAAACTTCATTTTCGCAGCATGTTCTATATGTCGGTTCAAAGTTGATCTGCAAGCACAGTAGATCACATTGGGCAACCGAAAATAGTTTTCTTGGATCACATCATACCCAAAGCATTGCTGATTTATTTGACACAGGTTTTGCGTGACGTTTTAAAAAAATTTTTTCATCTTAAAATCATCGCACACGAAGCAGTACCTATCGCGTTTCCAGTACATATTAGTCACATATGTATCAAAAACCCACACGGTAGTGCTCCCGGTCCAATCTCTGGAGAATCCGCCGGCCTAGGGTTGATAACCCCCATACCTCCCTGGAACTAAGCATGAGGGCTTACCGACTTTGACGAGTACAATGTCAAATCGTCGTCGGACGGTACGGACACCGTACCGTCCATCTGCAAGGCAGCGCGCCTTCCCTGGTTTCGTTACCTCGGAGAATTGGAGAGTGGATCATTCCACACATCTTCCCTAGAAGCAAGGCCACCATCTCCAGTGTTTTTTCAGACAGCAGGATTTACAATTCCAGAAAAAAATAGTAGATCTTTTCACGATTGCAATCGTAAAAAGTAGTAGTGGTGGTAGTAGTTGTAGTGGTAGTAGTAGTAGTAATAGTAGCAGTGGTGGTTTTTTATTGAACAATTGTTAAACTGCCACAAAAGAATTCAATTGCATAAAATATTGCAAAAAAGATAATGGACTAAAAGCATACTGAGGTATCAGAGAGGTCTGAGAGGGGTTCAAAAAATAGTGATAAATAGATCTTGATTCATGACTACACTCACGTAAATCTTATGATTTCGGGGTTTTAAGGTTATGGTGTTATGGGATTACGAAGTTATAGAGCTACTTTCCTATGACTATGTCGCACAAGAAAAACTCACGAAATTGTTCTGTTTTCCCAAACAAGATTTTTCTTCTTACTTAGGTTATGGGATTTCGAGGTTATAGAGTTTTATTATTAAGAGGTAAGGGGATTATAAAGTCATGCGGTTATAGGGTTACTAGATTAAGGGAAAGCGGGTGAAAATAGTACAGGGTAAATAATTTTTGCGGTTTCAGTAGTTTTTTGGATGTTCTTGAGGTTATGTCAAAATACTGATATGTAGAGGTTAAACAGGTTGCATATTCGGTTTCAGCGGGAAAAAATACATAGGAATATCATATTGGCATCCAAGAATCAGAAATAAAATTGTGTGTGTGTCTGTATAATTAATTAAAAATATTAATACAGTGACACTCTTCATTAGCCATCTCTTCAATAGCCCTCCCTTCTATAGCTCTTCCGAAAATTTGCGCCGAGCCGCAGGTGGGTCTAGCTGAAGCTGCGCGGTGTGCTCGTGGTCTGCGGTTGTCACTCAGGCGAGCACTCAGACAGGAACAAATAAGAGCGGAGCGGGCTCTAACAGGTTTGTACTCTCCCACAGTCAGCCTGAAAACCGGCGCAATAGAAGAGTTTCACTGTATATTTAAAATCGATTATTTCAATTTGAGTAATAGTTAAGACACTGTACGTGCTCATAAATTAAAATTGACTATAATTATTTTTCTTTCATTGGTGCCCTTAATTATTGATTATTCCACTACAAGTTGCATTATTCCCTGTGGGAAGGTTTCCCCTAATCTAAGTCCAATCATGAGAATTCGTGAAGAAATAATGACGGCCGAATTTGTCGACATTGTACGTTAAATAACCCGGATTGCAAGGAAGGGGCAGAAGCCATTTTCCAAATTAAAAAAATCTGCGGTAGCATCGCTATCGGCGAAAAGCCCCGGTAATGGAGACTTTGCTGTTCCCAATTAATCTACCAGCTGCTCGGAAAAAACGAGAACGAAAAAAAAAGGGACGCAAAGCTTCGATGTACATTTGCATCCTGAAAGCTTTAAACAAATTACATAAAATAAAAGCCACCTTTGCGACGGGAAACTTCCAGCCATAATAATCACAAACTAAGTAATTGAGATGTTTTCAGAATCTAAAAATATTTCAGGAATTTTCGAGCGTGAAATTAAAATCCTGATTAGGCGATGTCTATTAATAACGTAGAGATGATTTTTTAGATTTTATACAGACATAGGATTTTTTTCTCACTTCATGTACCAGTAATATATAAATTATTTTTACTGTATAAGAAACCAACCTACAGTGAATAATAATTGATAAAAAATACTAATATATGTAAAATAATCAACTTAATTTCATTAAAATTTAAGACAATGTATGTTTCATAAATTGAAATTACATTTTTTCTTTTAATTGTGCCCTTAATTAATAAATATTAATTAAATGAATATTTTTTAAGGATTTTACACGATATTAACGTACTTAAATTAGTTCGATTTTTAAAAAATGTTATAGATTTTTAAGGATACCCAGGGATTTCAGTGGAATTTTAAAGACTTTAAATCGACAAATATTTTTTGGAATCAAAAAAACATTCATGTGATCTCATCCCAAAGATAGAATTTGTTTAATTCAAATAAAATTTATTTAAATAAAAGAGTGCTGTATTGGAATGAAATTAATTTTACTTCAATCAGACAAAAATTTGTTTAATTCAATAAAATATTTGTTCGGAGTCATATTACAGGAAGAATCTTTTTGATTCAAACAAACATTTTTCTGAGTATTTAAGGAATTTCAAATAATTTGCTAAGATTTTAAAGGTCTTTAAAGAATTTTAGCTGTTTTTAAGAGATTCAAAGTTGTTTTAATAATTTAATGGGATGGAAATGAATCAAAAAGATTTCAAAAAGATTTAAAATTATATCTGTGGATTTTGGAGATTTTTAAAAGACTCATTGGAATCTAAAAAAATTTCTGAGTCTAAAAAAGTATTCTAAGGGATTTCGAGTGATTTTACTGGCTTTAAATTTTTAAGGGATTTAAAGAAATTCAAAAAACTCCCAGGGATTCTTACGACGTGCAAAGAGATACCGAAAGATTTTGACAGAATTTAAGGGATTTTAAAAAATTTTAAGGAATTTTAATATATTTTAAAACATTCCAAAAGAATTCACGGGATACTAAATAACTTCAAGAGATACCGAATTTGTATGGATGTGCGAGGATTTCAGTAAAATCTTCAATATTTTCTGGAACTCCAAAAGATTTAAAAATATTTTAAAGGATTTTGAGTAATTATAATGGATTTTATGAGATTTCAAATAAGTCATGGGATTTTAAAATCTTTCAATTAATTGGCAAGGAATTTCAAGAATTTCAAGAGATCGCGTAAGATTTCTAAATATTTTATGAAAATTCAAGTTTTTTTACTCATTTTAAGGGGGTTTGACGAATTATAACGGATTATAATAAATTTTAATGGAATTTTAAAGATTTCAAGAGATTTAATTAATTGTTATCGTTTTTCAAGGGCTTTAATAGATTTTAAGAGATTTTGAAATGAGTCACGGAATTGCAATCGATTTTAAAGTATTTTTTCAAATTTTAAAGGATATTAGAGGGATTATAAGAGATTTAGAAAATTTTAAGGGATTTCAAGAGATTTAAAAAGATTTGCGAATGTTTCAAAGGTTTTTAATGAATTTTAACGAATTTTTTAACACATGGGTTTAAATGATTTCAAGTCATGTCAACGGATTTCAAAAGAATTCAAAAGATTCTAACGGATATCAAAAATTTAAATGCATTTAAATTGGATTGTGAAGATTTCAAGATGCTCCCAATATTTCGAAATATGGCACAGAATTTCAAGAATTTTAACTGATTTTTTAGATTTAAAGGGATTTTCACGAACTTAAAAGGAGTATAAATTATAATACGCGATTTCTCTAGGAATTTTTATGAAATTGGAAACATTTCAAGCAATTTCAAGGATTTTCAAGTATTTAATAAAATTTTTTAAAATTTGAAAGGATTTCCACAATTTTGAAAGGATTTAAGATATATCAAAGAATTGCAAAATTGTTTAGAGATTCTTACCAGATTTCATTAAAGGTGTAAAGAATAGTCAACGCCTCAACTCGATAATTATTGGATGTGCATAATATGTAATATTATATAATAAAAAAGAAATAAAATGAATTACGTAAATTATTGTTTTTCAATCTTTAATTTGGAAAGTTTAAAAAAATTCAAAAGTGTTTACCTTGAGTGCTGTAATTTGTGATTCAGTTGTTATAACTTCAAATATAAAAAATGGTATCTTAAAGAGTTCGAATCTTCTAATTTCAATGACCGTGATCAAATCTACGAGCTCAATTATTTTACTTTTATTTGCAGTCAAAATTTTTTTCTTTTTTGACCTAATATAAAAAATATTGAGAACATGCCAAAGGCCTAATTTTAAATGGCATAAAGGGCGTCCAATCTATTGCTATATTTTTTTTAAACATTTAATGTTTTCTGTTGTTCAATAACGATTTTTCATTTTTTTCATTTAATATTCTAAAACTTCTTTTAAAGTTTAAACATTGTAGCCTTTTTAATAGTGATCATGTACAAATCTTAATTTAGAATTATTAACTTTTTTGTAAATTTTCTTATGCAATGAAAATTACAATAATATACAACAACCTAAAATAAATAAGTACAAAAAAATTTTAAAAATCGTCTCAATAATAGGAAAAATTGTACTTTCCTGCAATTTTGGTTGTAATTTATTACATTTATTTGAAGATTCCTGTAAAAAAAGTTATAGTTTTCTGTACCCTTTGTATTGATTTTTCGCCAGGGATTATAAAGAACTTTGAAGTATATCAAGGACTTTCAATGGCTCTTAAAGAATTTTAATAAATTTAATAATATTTCAAAGGGAATCAAAAGATTCGGTAAGACTATCAAGGATGTAAATTCCAATTTATTTTAAAGAGATTTCAAAGACTTGAAAGATTGCACAGTATTTCAAACGATTTCAATGATTTTCAGGTACAATATTTCATGAAAAGTTATAAAGTATAGAAATAAATATTAACATCTAAAACAGGTTTTAATTGGCGATTGAAAAAAATTATAATTAGAAAGAGGAAGCTTACTTAAAAAATGCTTTGAACCCCTCCCACTCCAAACAACCTTGCGTGTTTAGTGGATGCTCCCTTATATAAATTTTTAATTGTAATTTTTAACAAAATAATTAGTTTTATAATAATTTTTTTTATTTTTTATTTTTATAGTAAATTAATAAAATTTCTATAGTCCTTTCTAGGAATCATTAGTTCAAGAAAAAATTACGTATGTATATTTAAACGTCAACACGACGACGGTCAGGCGCCAAAGTTTTATCAGTAGAAATTCCTTTTATTTTATATTCTGACATCGCAAACGGAGAGTCACGAACTTTTTCGTATGAAGAATATATATACTTCTTTCAATTTCATAAAGTCCAATTTGTAAGAACACTTACTTTGAAATTTTTACATATTTCATGTTGAAAGTAAATTTTACTTAAGGTATTTATCTATTGATCTTTCTTTAACGATGTATGTTAAGGAGTTTAGCAACAAATATTTTATATTTTAGCTTTAAGAGAAAATGTAAGATCAAGTAAAAATACTACATTATTTCGATTAAAATATAATTAAATTAAATTTATGTTGACCAATTATATTTCAAAGCATACAGAAGGCATAAGAATCATTTGGGTTTTGCATAAATCATTCTAGAGTAAAAATGAAGGGATAAGTATTTCACCGATTGCCCTAAATTTTATGTTTTGCAATCATTTCAAGATTATCTGAAAATTTTTGGAAAGTTATAGATTTTTTCAAAATACATTTTTGGGTTTTGTTAACATTGAATATTCATAAACATATCATTATAAAGACTTCTTTATTTTGAAACCAACACTTTCAACATCCAAGGCAAAAAGCACAAAAACATCGTTCATTAAGAATTATATATTTTAAAAACCTCGTATTCAATACCAAAGGACAAAAGCATAAAACCATCTTTTCGAAAGACTTCTTTCTTTTAAAAACTTCGCTTTCAAGACCAATAACATAAAACACAAGATCGTCAGAACACAAAATATCCTTGCTGAAAAATCATCACTTTCAAGATAAAATGCTAAAAGCACAAGAACATCCTTTAAAAAGCCTTTTTTATCTAAAAACGATCACTTTCAAGACCAAAGGTCAAAAGCATACAAACATCCTTTACAAAGACTTTTTTAATTTTTAAACGATCACTTTCGAAAGCAAAGAAGAAAACCACAAAAATATCTATTCTAAAGATCTATTTATCTTAAAAGCGATGCCTTCAAGACCTATTGCATTAAACACTAGAACATCCTTCATAAACACTTCTTTATCTTAAAACTATCAGTTTCAAGAGGAAAAAACATAACACAAAACACCCTTGCTAAGACCTTCTTTATACTAAAATCATCATTTTCAAGATAAAAGGCCAAAAACACTAAACATCTTTATTTTGAAACCAGCAAATTCAAGACAAAAGGCTAAACACATAAATTGTAAAATGATTTGATGAAACAAATCAATCCTTTCTTCGACCGTTGATATTTATTGATTTCAAATCGTAGATTTCAAATTCTTTATCTCTTACGGTCCAATCGTGAATCAAAAAATAAATATGAGTCAAAAAAACATGTTCTTCGAAACTCAGATATTTATTTAATAGAAAAAGCTCCTTTCAAAACTTCCTGACGTTTCAGTACACATGCGTACCTTTTTCAAAGGTTCTTAAACCTAAATAATTATAATAAAAATTAGTAATTTTAGTACGAACAAATATGATAGATAATTACGTAGATTTTTGAATACATTGTTACCTGAGTTGATGGTAGTTTAAATAGTCAAACAGATCAATTTTTAGTAAAAAAAAGGAACATTTCAGTCAATAGTTTTAAGAAAATTAATTAAAATTTAGTCATATATATTTAGTAATATATATATGCATATGTGTGGATGTGTACATATACACTTTTTTTTTTAATTTAAAAAATTTTTTTATATTTCTTATTTCAAATTTAAACTCAATTACGCGCTTCCACATCAGTGGTTTTCAATGGAAACTTGCCTATTACATCATCGTTCATTACGTATTCTTCATGTA
>NC_046658.1:124905679-124909188 GCF_010883055.1 Belonocnema kinseyi
TGAAAGGAGTTTTTTCTATTAAATAAATATCTGAGTTTCGAAGAACATGTTTTTTTGACTCATATTTATTTTTTGATTCACGATTGGACCGTAAGACATAAATAATTTGAAATCTACGATTTGAAATCAATAAACACATAAAAATATCATTTACAAAGATTTCTTTATTTTTAAACTATCACTTTCAAGATCAAAGTCCAAAAACATCCTTCATAAAGACTTCTTTATTTTGAAACCATTACTTGCAACTCAAAAGGCTAAAAACACAAAACATCCCTTATTTTAAAATCATCGCCTTGACGGCCAAAGGCTAAAAATAAAAAAAATCTTTCATAAAAACTTCCTTATTTTAAAACAATCAGTTTCTAAATCAAAGGGACACAAAAAGCCTTTATGAAAAATTCATTATTTAAAAACCGCCACTTTTTATATCAATTGTCTAGAACACAAAATCACCATTTCTAAAGACTTCTTTATTTTAAAACCATCACTTTGAAGACTGAAGGCTAAAATCATAAAAACATCATTTGTAAATACTTCTTTATCTTAAAACCATCACTTTCAAGACTGAAGGCCAAAAATACAAAACATCCTTTATAAAAACTTCTTCATTTTAAAAGGTACACAATCAAGATCAAAGGCCAAAAGTACAAAGATATCCTTGACAAAAACTTCTTTATTTAAAAACCATCACTTTCAAGATCAAATGCCAAAAACAAAAAAACATCCTTCAGAAAGACGTTTTCACTTTATAGCCATTAATATCAAGACTGAAGGCCAGAAATACAAAACATCCTTTATAAAAACTTCTTTCTTTAAAAACCATTACATTTGAGATCAAAGACCAAAAGCATACAGATATCCTTTATAAAAACTTCTTGACTTTAAAACCACCAATTTCAAGACCAAAGGCCAAAAGCACAAAAATATCCTTTATAAATAATTATTTATTTTAAAGCCGTCGCTTTCAAGCTCAATGGCCTAAAACACAAAAACATCCTTTCTAAAGATTTCTTTATTTTAAAACCATCACTTTTATGATCAATGGCCAAAAACATAAAAATATCATATAAGAGACCTCTTTATCTTAAGACTATCCTTTCATCAAGACCAAAGGAAAAAACATAAAAACATTCTTTACATTTATTGGCTTTGAAAAAGACACCAAATCATCCATTATTTTTGAGAATTGGGAAATTATAGGGAGTTTTATTCTCAATCTTGCAAAACTTAAATTTGACTATAAATTCTTGAGGCACCAGATTTTCAGAGATTCAAGTTAATACTTGTATGACAGGTATTCTAGAAATTTCAAGGAAGCTTTAATTAACAAAGTATTTTTTCTGTCGAGGAAAGTCTTTAACAGCGTCTTGGCAGTACATTGCGGCAGCCGCAATGCAGTGAAGGCGAATGCCTGAAACTAAAGAAGAATAATCACCGTTGGGGCTATAAACTTTTTTTCGGCCAGTATCATCGTTTCTTTATTCATGCCAATTTCATATTTCCTCATAAATTTTAAAAGCGTTCAAATGCATTTGTCTCTTAAGATGTTTTGAACATATTATTTAATAAAGTTAAGGTGAAAGTTGACGATTACTGGTCTTATTCATAATGCATTTTTATTATAACTAGAACTAGTTACCCAATCATAATCTAATCAGGATTGAACGAAAAAGACTTATCATCATAATAAAGAATTCTCAAATATTAAAAGTTCCATTTGGATTTCCTAGATAGAATAATCCTCTCTCTTCCATAAAATTACATTTATTTTGTAAGCTAATGATAATATTTCTATTGGTTGATTTATCAGCTAAATTTAACATTTTTATATTTTTGTTTTGAAAGAATTTATTAAAGTCTCTGATGTGGTATTTATCAATCTGAAACTGTTTCTAACCTTGATAAAAAAATTGTCAAATATTCTACATTAGTACATCATGTTCTCAGATCATTAAAAAGTCACATTATTGTATGTATCATTCCAAATCGTGCCACATAATATGATGGGATGGCAGCTAAATATCTTTGTTTATTAAATTTGGGAACAACTCTTTAAAAGCATAATTCCAAAAAGAGCAACCTTAAAATCGCACAAAAAGGCTTTAAACAAGAAAAGTATGTTTAAAAAAATGCTATATTCGGCTTATTAGAGACAGTTATATAATAAAAGAAAAAATAGGGGGAAAAATGAAAGAGAAAATCAATTTAGTCTTTCACTCTTTTCCTTATTTTTGGTCCATATTTTGTATACTATTGCAAAAAAATACATTTCGAGGCCAATTTAGACCTCCTCATCAGGGTAATTTTAATAGGAAACTACGGGTAAATAATTCGGTCGGGTGGGAAGAGTGGTTCTAAGTCGGCACAGTAAGAGTTTTTGCCAAAAACAGAAGGTGAACAAGATTTAATGGCGTTTTAATGTCTTTGTTCATGTACCGCGATCCTTTATCTAAAATTCTAAGTCGTTTAAAATAGTGCGGAATGATTTTTGTGATTGCAATGGAGCGCAAAGTAAAGAAGTAGATTTTTTTTATTTTTCCAAATGGTGGTCCTAAGCCGGCACTCCATGGTCCAGAACCCACGATGCGGCACCCCCATAGTCCTGAGCTGATAGAATCAGCAAAAAGTCAATTGGAAAAAGTAGAAAATGAAAGGACACCTATCAGAGATAAGCAACATGCAGTCAAAACACAAGGAAACTAAAAAAACCCCAACAAGGGACAAGTGACATGGAATTGAAACGAAATAAAATAAAATACTAATAACAGCAAAAACAACAAAAAAAGGTACAGAATCAGGACCACCTGCTTGGTGCCGCCTAAGGACCACGACGAATGTTTACACATTGCATGCTCTTACGCAAACGAAACAAATCTGAATGAAAAATCGACTTTGTCAGGGCAAAGCACACAGAACAAATTAATCAACGCACTTAATCAATTAAAGTTTGAAAAATATTTACACACTTTGAGCTACTTCACAAGAATGGAAGAAAATAAAATTCCGTTGGCACGAAAAATGTATACCCCACTTATGCTGTCAAAGGAAAACTAAAATGACAATTGTCAGCGTAAATTACGTCAATCCCCACCAACAAGTAATACGACAAAATGGTTAAGCCGACACATGCGCTATCTCTGAGAAACGCGAGGGGGCCGGCGTGCCGATTTAGGACCACTCTCCCTTACTTTTTATATTGTTTAAAGAAAAAAACCAACATATTTCTAGATAATACTATTTTTTATAAAAGTTCAATGAAACAAAAAAAAGTTAAATATTGAAGTCTTATCTTATTGTTGTTTTGTCCCTGATGATGGAAAACCAAAATCATTTTTGAGTGAAAGTCGCCCAGAACAGTTTAGAATTAATCAAAAACAACCCAGAAATGTTGCAAAAGTCGTGGGTTTATGAGGTTCTTTCACTGTCAAGCTAGAGGCAGGTGGCGCCAGGCTTCGTCAGTCCTGTTATGGCTGCCGCACTCACACAACTATACTATTCTTTTGTAT
>NC_046658.1:124909288-124918240 GCF_010883055.1 Belonocnema kinseyi
TTTACCTTGCTCTTGCAAGAAATTACACTGCATTTCATTCTGTTTATCGCACTTGAACTATTAAAAAAACGACGACAACTGCGTCGGACGAACTTTGACTTTAATGGTTATGTTCTCCGTTCTGTTGATCATACAGACAAGCTCACGAACACGTAACACAACCATGAATTTGCCGGTGTATGAGTGAACAGGACTGACGTGCCCTGGCGCCACCTACCTCTAGCTTGACAGTGAAAGAACCTCATAGCTATGACCGTCAGACAAAGGCAACAAAGTCAGAACAACATCAAAGCAATGCTCATTGTTTTCTCTGACCAGCAAGGTCCATAAAGTTAGATTATAAACAAAGAGTATCGCAAAGAAGTTCTGAAGAGATTCTGTGACGCAGTAAAATGGAAGTTGTCGGATTTGTGAAACATTAGGGACCTGGTCATTCGCCGCAAGAACGTACCTGCCCATTCATCGCAGCTCATTCAGCAATTTCTGGTGAAACATAGCCTCACACAACTTCAGCAGCTTCCAAACATTCCTGACCTGGCTCCCCATGATTTCTGGCTGTTTTCCAAATTGAATTATCCTCTAAAAGGAAAACCACTGCAAAACGTAGAGGAAATAAACAGATAGCGACACAGCAGCTGTTGGCTATTCCGAAAGATGACTTTAAGGAGTGCATCTGGAAATGGGAGGATTCCTAAAAGAAGGTTGTGGCTTCCATAGGGACATTGAGAATTAAATCTTACTCTCGGTACACCAAAAGGTTGGATACTTTTGGGACAGGCTTTTGGCATTTATTTCTCTTCAAAATTGTTCAACTCCACTGGGGAATTGTGGGTGGGAAGTAGGTTTTCCCAGTGCCAGTTTCTCTTCGCTGTGCTAAGTTATGAGGGTGGAAATATTCAATTCAAAAGAAGAAAAAACAAAATAGGTATAACAAATCATGCAAACTTTTATGTAGGGAAAGCAAATTTGCTGAGTAATTTCTAGGTTTTTCGCGATCTTCACGTGTCAAAGAGCAAAATGAAATTGAAGATGGTAATCACGAGCTTGCGAGTAGCTGTACGAGGGTATTAAGTCAGAGGGGCCCTTATTACCTGCATCCACTCTCACAACCTTGCCTCTAACGCCTATTATATCAGTATTCACCTCAGATTTCTATCTAACCGGGTTAATCCATCCTTTCCTATATCATGCGCCTTATGTACTTAGTTTGCTAGTACATATCCATTGCATGTATCTATTTACATCAGTACAACAGTGTACCAGTAGAAAAGTGTAATATGTATCCTGCATCGCGTGAGGAGCTCAACGCCAACAACGGGAACGCAATCTGCAGGCAATTTTTTCGAAGAAGAAACTTCAAGACATCGCGTAATCAAGTGATTGATATTTATGAATGAAGACTGTTGGTTCTCGTGCTTCACGCTGGATGATGCATTCACCTCGTGCTATGCACTCGATGTTTGTGTTTACCCCACAGTTTTTGCCTTTTAAAATTAGAGATCAAAGAATCGACACCTGTAATTTGGTGATCGTGAATTCTCTTTTGTTGAAGCTCACACAAGCGAACAAGCGAACTTTTCTACCTCATGGTCAACTCTATTATATCAAATATATATTATATTTATTTCTGCACCTCGGTCTGGGGCTGTTTATTCAGATATTGAAAAATAAAATATAAATTTTATTTTTAATGATTAGATATAGATATAGAGAAACTCAATTTCGACTACTTAACATGATATTTGATTGGAGGCAATTTTTATTCACGATTAAAATTCAAATTATGCAAATGCTTCAGTTATGATCAGGCACATAACCAAGTATTAACATGAGAAAAGTGTACTAATTTGATTTAAGGACCAAAAAATTATTAGTTAAAATTTGCAACTCATTTTTGGATAAACAAGTTTGGTCTCACTTTTCTCGTAGCTTGCATAGTTTTCTTTCTAGGCCCTAAAAAAGTGTGCCAAAGCAGACTCCAATCTAAAAAATCTTTTGAAAATTATTGTGCCTACACCACAGAGACTACAGACTACAAACAGACACTTTCGTAAAAATCGTTTTGTCTTACTCCGGAGGGCTCAAAACGTGGCGATGCTACAAAACATTTGAGTAAATACTAAGATTTTCTATAAAATTCCAAAATATACTAGAAAAATCAAGGGAATTTCTAAAATATAATTTTGAAATCATTTTGAACTGCAATCTCGTGCAATTCAATGCAATCCCATGTAACCCCTTATGATTCTTTAACCAATAATATTATAGAAAGTTCAGTATAAGTCTATAATGGTTTTCTGTTTATGAATGTTTTATAATCTTTCACTATTCTAGGAAAATCGTTATAGAAAATCATGATAAGAAAATAATTTAAAAATATTAAACCCATTTATGAAAAAAATAGAGAAACCAAAAACGTATTACACAATTTCAAACCAGTTGAAAGATTTCAAATACTTTAATGGATTTAAACGAATGTCAAGACATTTTGTAGTATATTATGGAATATCGAAAAATGTACGGTACCAATTCTAAAGCATTTAATCGGCTTACAAGAGATTTAAAAATATTTTCATGGTTTCGAAGGCATTTTATAGGATTTTAAAACATTTCAAGAGATTTCAGAGGATTTTAGGCTTCTAACTATTTAAAAATTTTTTAAAGAATACCAAAGATTTGAAGAGATTTTTAAGAACATTTGTAAAAAAGGTGAAATGAAATTTCAAGGAATTCCTAGAAATTGCAAAGATTTCTAGGGATTTCAAAGATTGTCAGGGATCTGAACGGTGATTTTAAAGAATTTAAATGGACAAGTTAAATTTATTATTTTTTTGCAAGATTTGCATTTTTAGCGATTTAAAACATTTCAAGGTATTTTAAGGTTTTTAAGGAGCTTCACAGCAATTAAAAGATCTTATTGAATCTCTAAGAATTTACAAGATTTTTAACAATTTAAACTATTTTTTTAGAGAATTTATTAATTAAGATTAATTTAAATTTATATGTAAGGGATTTTAAATTATTTCTACTTGTTTTAATGGGTGCTTACAATTTCTAAAAATTTCAAGAAATTTTAGCGAATTTCTAGAGAACTTTAGGGAATAAATTTTATTTTATTTCAAGGGATTTCTACGAATTTAGAAAATGTCAAGAGGTACGAAAAAGATCAAAAATTTTCAACGAACTTCAGAGAATTTTACAAGATTTAAGGACTTTTATGGGACCTCCAATTATTTCAAAGACTTCAGGCGATTTTGTAACATTCAAGGGATTTCAATGGATTTCTAGATAATTTTGGAAAATTAATTAAATTTATTTTATTTTCAAGAAATTAAAAATAATTGGCACAGATATTTACAAATTGCCGGCTTCTACTTCATTTTTTCTTTTTTTAAGTACATTTATCACGTTAAATAAAACTGAAGAAAACAATTTCAAAAGAAAATTAACGTTTATGTACGCCACATTAAAGAAGGTCTTATTCAGGAGGTCATAACAGCAGTCCTATTAGAGCTAGGGCATTGTATTTCTTGAGAGTTTTAGAAAATGAAGTCTACTTTAACTTATTTTTGGACAACTTTCAACTGTGGTGCACCGGAATGGAGTTGTTTTAGAAAAACTAAAATAGAATCCCTTAAATGCAATAGGATATCCGAACAAGAAGAAATTTGGGAAAAGCTGAACTTTTTCAACGTTTTTCATCTATTCACAAACATTCTAAAGAAATCTGGTTTTTGTATGATTTTTAAAGGCTCATAAGTGAAACTAACAGATGTTTTTCCAAAAAATAAAAATACTTTTGAATTATTGAAATAATTTCTTTAAAAAATCGAGATACGTGAAAACTAATAACGTTTTTGGATTAAGCTAAATAATTAAATAACGGTTATGTTATGTTTTATAATAAACTCAATTGATGACGTTGTGTAAATAAACCAGAAATTTAGATTCTCGAGAATCCTAAAAAATCTTAAAACATTCTAAAACAATTCTAGAAAGGTATTCTAGAAAATTTAAGAAAATTAAAAAATTGTAGGTTCATTTAAAAAATGATAAAATATTCCACAAAATCTTAGAGAGAACAATAACATTTAAGAATCGTCACAAAATTCCAATAAATTCTTTAAAATTTTAGATCGCGGAATAATCAAAAATTTTTATTTTCACGTACTCTTCGACTTCTTTTGATGCACTATTATTTGTAAACGTTCTTAAATTTTAAAGAGATGAGAAAAATTAAATTATGGGAAAAAATTTATTTTGAAGAATTTAGAAAAAATTAAAAGCTCTTTAATAATTATGAAATATTTAAAGAGATTATATTTTTTCAAGCTTTCAGGGAAAACTTTAAATGACGGTTCTATTTTAAAAGAAAAATTTTCAGTTTAGAAGATTTCAAAGTATGTGGAAAAAGAATATGGAAGACTTCTGGATATTTTTTTCAATTTTTCAAGATTTAAAAAATCTTGAGGTAAACTAAATTTTGCAGCGTCTAGTCAATGAAAAAAATTGTTCTTAAGATTCATAGGAAAATTTTAAAAGATCGTTTTGTAATGAATTCTGAGAGAAAATTAACAAAGATTACAAACAATTTTTAATTATTTCCTACAATTTTTCAAAAGAATGTTAAAGATTTTAAATCAAAACTTTGCAATTTTGAAATATTATATGAATTTAGAAAAAATTTCATGAAGTTTCAGAGATATTCAGAAGTTTTGAAATGATTAAAAATATTAAAAACTTGTAAAGAATTTATAAGAATTTTTCTAAGGTTTTACGAAAACAAAACAAAAATTGTTACGTTCTTCGGAAAAATTAAAGTAATTGTTAATTTGAAAAAAATAATCTTAAGAGATTATTTAAAAAGAATTCAAAACATTTCAAAAGATTTTAAAAATTCTTAAAGAAGAAATTGTGAGATTTTCAGACAACTTTTTTTATTTTGCAGAAATTAAAAAAAAATTTATAAAGCAAAATGTTTCAATTTAGAAAGATTACAAAATAAATTCGAGACAGTTAAAAATATTTTGAGAATTTAAGAGGTTTTAAATAAATTAAAAATATTTAGAAACTTGAAAACAGTTCCGAAAATTTATCAATTATTTCTTGATTTCTTCTAAACTTCTAAGAGTCCTAAACATCTTTAAAAAGACTCCACTTCTTCCTAATATTTTATAAAACCTATATAATAAAATACATTTCCTTCAAATTTTCTAAATTTTTTTTTGACACATCTTAAATATTAAAAAAACTTTTCTAATTTTCTCAAGAATCCAATCAAAATTATATTTGTACGAATTTAAAAAGAAACTGATAATAGATTATTTTCTTGTTCTCAATTTTCAGAAATTTACATTTAGCTCGAATTTAAGAGTTTAAAAACTTTTAACAAATTAATATTAATTTGAAATGTTTATGTTATATTACTATTAAAAACGTTTTTTATTCTGTATGATACTAAAAAAAAGTTTCAAATTGGTGAATTTCAATTAGTACTTATATTAAATAACTTTAATATTTGTATGATTAAAAAAATATTCTTGAAATAAATTTTACGTAATATGCGACAGCTCACTAAATACAGAAGGAACAAATTATTTAAAAAACTATTATTATTTTTTTATTTATTTTATCTTAAAAATTAAATCTATACTGAAATCACGAAATTCAAGGTATTATCTAGAAGTGAATCCATCTTATAGGTGGGTCAATCCACAAATAAATCATCTCAGTTTTCCAATAAATCCATTTATATCTTTTCACAGTATTATTGCTATTATTATATTCATATGCCACTCGTACCTGTCGTGTTCACGATCAGTGAGCATCACGTGATTTTTAAAATGCTTACTGGATGTGATTCCGATGTGCTTTATCATATCATCAATAAGCATCTATATTCGGATAGGGGAAAACTCCCTACAGTGGGCAATGCAACCAACACTGGAGAATCATTAATTAAGAATACTAATATATATATATATCTAATATAATTCATTTAATCTCAAAAGAAAAAGTTTCAGGAATTTCGAAATTTTAAAAAATTAATTTTTGGAGAATATTGAAATAGGTTTGCAAAATTAAAAAAAAATAATCCGGAAACTTTTAGGAAACTTGTTTTTAGTTATACAGATTTTTTCTTCAATTTTAAGAGAAATGCGAATAACTTTTTTAAGACATTTAGAAGGTTTAGAAGTTTTAGGAAAATTCGAAAATGATTTAAATTTTGAGAAGATTTAAAAATATTTGAATAAAATTAAGATTTTTCAAGTATTCGAAAAAATAAAGATTTCTAGAATTTGGAATGGTTTCATGAAAATAACTTTTATTACGATTTCTCGGAAAGTTTGAAATAATTTTTTATTCAAAAAAAAATAATAATTTTTAGAGAATATTCAAAAATATTTCCAAAATTTTCAAAAAAGAATCCGGAGTATTTAGGGACATTTTATTTTAATTATATAAAATTTTTCTTTAATTTTAAGAGAAATTCGAAAAAATTTTACAGTCATTGAGAAGATTCTAAAGTTTTGAAAAAATTCGAAAATAATTTAAATCGCAAGAAGATTGAAAGAAATTTAAAACAAAATGTAGATTTTATAAGATTGAAAAAAAAAACATTTTTTTAAGAATTTTGTGAAGTTTCAAGAGAATAGAAAAATGTTCTTATGATTTCTGGGAAAAATTAAAATGATTTGTTATTCTCAAAAATGAAATTTAAAAGAAAATTTAAATATATTTCAAAAGATTTCAAATGATTGCCTAAAATTTTTAAATAGAATTTAGACTATTTAGAATGAAAAATTTCAAATCTGTTACATTAAAACATTTATCAGATTAAAACAAACAGTAGATTTTTGAATATATAAAAAAATCAGTTAAAAATTCTTGCAAACATTTTTAATGGGTTTTCATTTGATAACATGAATTTTAAACAAAAATTTAAAAAGATTTCAAATGATTTCCTAAGGTTTCTAAAAATAGTGTACAATATTTTTAAGGGAAATTTTTCAATTTTGTAAGATTGCAAACTTTTAGAAAAAAATCGAGTATTTCAAGAAAGTTAGAACAACTTTTATAATTTTTTTTTTAAATTTAAATTTCAGAAAATATTCTTAAAGATTTTAGGGTAATTTTTTTACATTTTACATAATTAAAAAAATAATAAAATTCTAATCAGTTTAAAACATGTAAAAAAATGTTTAGTGACTTTTTAATTTTAAAAACTTTTATGTCAAAAAATATCATAACATTTTGAAAGATAAATAAAAATTTTGAAAATAATCTGGAAGACTTTAGTGCGTTCTTTTAAGTTTTCAAAAGTTTTTCAAAATTTTAGAAAAATTTTGAGCAGGGTTAAACATTTTTTAAGAATTCAAAAAGTTTAGAGAAAATTAGACATATTTTAAAACTTTGAAAGAGTTCGGAAAATTCATCAAATATTTCTTTATTTCTTCCAAGCTTTCCAAATGTCCAAGATATCTTTTCAGACGACTCGCATTTTTCCTATTTATTAAAATTCTATAGAATAAAAAAATTATATTTTTTTCGACACATATGAAATCTTCAGACACCTTTAGAATATTCTTAAGAATCTTAGGAAAATTATATTTGTATAAGATTCAAAACAGATAAACCTAAAAAGTAAATAGTTATTCGAAATTTTTATTCGGTACAAGAAAGTTATTTTCATAAATTTAAATAAAAATTAACTATTTTTGTTCCATTTGTGCCCTGTATTTATATTTATCCATTTAATGTTGCATTATCCACTGTTATTAAATTATTATTTAATATTATCTATTTAAAGCCTCTTTTATCAAACCTTAATTCTCTTGATTTTTAGTGCGATTAAAAATTCATAACATAATTAATAATAATAAAAGGAGTACAATGAAAATAATTTATTTTTATAAGTTTATTCATAAAACTTTAATAAAGCCTTGTTGAAAGGAGGTGATTAATCATTATTTTCAGCGATTCTGTTCCCCGATTATGTTCACAGTACATGGATCATGATTGGCATACTAGCACTCACACTAATTGCGATCTGAAACCATGTAATTAATTTATCAAAATAATCAGCTTAGAAAAGTGAATCCCTCTTTATAAAAAAACACACAAAAAAACAAGCGCTCTGTTTATAATTTTTTGTTATACTTAGAAAAAAAAATTTTAATCCAATTATAATTTGAGGGGAAGAATAATTATTAAATACAGAATAAAAAATTAAAAACACATTTTATTTTTTAATTTGATCTGTTTTAAGGTTATATGAATTCCAAAGCTGTAAAATATTTTTAATCTTCTCAAAACGACTTGAATTTCTAAATATCTTTGAACATAAATCAAGTTATTTCTAAAATTTTTTTAAATCTTTGAAAAATTTTGAAAATGAAATAAAACCTTTCATTATTTTTCGGGATTGTGAGCAACCCTTTTAAATGTTTTGATATCTTTTAAATTTTTTCAATTAATTTTTTCAAATAAAAAGTTATGTACCATTTTTCCATGAATCTAAAAAAGTTTTTTATTTTCTGATTATCTTAAAACCGCTAGAAATCCTGCAAAACTTTTAACATCCTTTAAAAGCTTCAAAATTTTTATTGAAAATCTTTTAAAATGTCCATTTTGTTTTAGCTTTTTTGAAATCCTTTCGAATAATTTTTAGTATTCTTTCAAAAGCTTGAAATTTTTCTTAAACTACTTGAATTTTTTCTAGAATTTTGTAAAGTTACAAAATTTAGATTTCTTTCCTCAACATTGTCTATATACTACTTTGAAATTTTAGGAAATTATGAGACATTTTTTTAATTTTCTTTTAAAATTAATTTCTTAGAATAAAAGATCATTTTAAAATTACCCAGGAATGTTGAGAAAAGTGTTTTCTTCTCTTAAAACCTTACGAAATTGTGAAAAAGCTTATTTTTTCAAAATCTTAAAATGTGTTAT
>NC_046658.1:124918340-124941418 GCF_010883055.1 Belonocnema kinseyi
TTTGAATTTTTTTAAATCTTCTCAAGATTTAATTTATTTTCGAATTTTTTCTAGAATTGAAGGAAAATTCTGAATAATGAAAAAAATGTTGCTTAAATCCTCACAGATTCTTTTTTAAAAATTTTTCTCTGAAAACCTTTTAAAATACTTAAAATGCTTATTTTTTAGAATCCTTAAAAATCTGCATTTTATTTTATATATTTTTAAATCTTCTTCAGATTTAAATTAGTTTGAAATCCTCTTAAATCTTCTAAAACTTCTGACTACCCTTTAAAATAACATATTTTAAGTTTTTCTCCATCATTTCATTTGTTTTATTTCTTTGAAAATGTAAAAAAAAAATTTTAATTTTACCGCTTGGTAACAAACTGGAAATCACCATTTTTATTTTTATTCGTAACGCCGCGAGCACCGTACTCTCAGCACGTTAATTGCATCAGGTTGGGTCATCAGGGGGGTCCAAATTGTTTTTTCTGGAAATTTTTATGCATATCGCCTGAAAATTTGTTCGAATCCCCACAAATATAAATCCATTGTGTTTTCTTAAAAAAATATGCATGGAACTGTGAAAAAAAATTCTAATGAATTTTTGGACCACCATACTGCGTCATGCCTCCAAATCCAAAGAAAATCGTACAGCGGTCCTGCCTGCTTACGTTCGGTCTGGATTTAGTGTCAAAGCTACTGGAAGTCTTGCCCGAAACCGGTTTTCAATCCAAGTTCCAGTGTTCTATTTTCTTATCATGTAGGACAATGCTGCATTTGTTTTCTCACCTTTTTCTTCAAATATCATCATTTTTGTTTTATTTGCGTAAATTTTAAAACCCATATTCCTCATACTTGGTTTCATTTTGTTCAACATTCTTTGCAAGTCTTCGATTAACTCTTCCGTAACAACCTTGCTATCTACGAAAGCTAACCCACGTACCTTCACTGTCCTGAGATCCATTAGTGATCCATTTTTCATTAAATGAAAACACAGATTGTTTTCCTCTTCAGATAAATAATTAAATCTTTTTACCAATAATAGTAACGTGGCTCCTTGGAAAATAACTTAATTAAAAATTGGAATGAAATCTTCTCTTTCTTTTAATATGGTATTTTCTGGCACTAATCCTAGCAACTCGAACGTGAAGAAGTTTCAATAAAGAGGCATACACGTTCTCTCGCGAAATAATAGAAATTTCTTTGTGAGTGGAAATGAAAAGAAGAGAAGAAAAAACTGAAAAAGGTCAGAAAGGGATTGAATAGCATTGTGCGACAGGTTGCTGCTTGATTCCATTCAATTGTTCGAGTACAACGAATTTACCTTGGTACGGGTACTGAGCTGGGTAATTCAATTAGTATTAATTCATTGTTTAGACAGCCCACATTGTCTCGGACTGATTGGTAACCATACTCAGCATATTATAATGAAACTCGAGTGGAATCAATAGTGAAAACATAATGCATATTCTCCAATTATGAATGTCGTTCTTGACAAATGAACAATTTCTATTATACAAATAAAATTTGCAAATATCTAAATTATTTCAAATTTATTGTTTAAATAATTCCATATCAGGCAGGCTTGAACCTTCAAATTACAGAATCTCTCGGGGACGAAATATGTATTCTTGTAACATAATTTAAGCAATACGTATTTATATGATTTAGGAAAAAAATATATCAAGGAAGTTACGTGTATTTGAATTTCGTGCTTGGTTTTTAAAAAACCCTAATTTTATTCTAAACCTCTATAGCTATTTATCTTCTTGAGGTCTTTTTTTATGTATTTCTAGATTCTAGTAGAATTTATCGCCTTCTTTAGACATCGGTCGGAAAATTTAAAAGAGGCAATATTAAAAGTAGATTTTCTCAAAAAACCCAAAATTATATTTTTCCCTCATTTTTTTTTGAAGTTTTACTTTCATAAAGAAAAAAATGTTGTGAGTTTCAAGTGGGATGAATAATTTTTGTGTTCAAGAGACGTTCTTTTTCATAAATTCGAATTTTAATATTTTCTTGCAATTTCTAGATATAAAAAAGTATCGGAGAAATAATTTGCACACATCAAAAAGTACTTAAAAGGGTTTTGTTTCATATTAATAATATCTTACACTAATTGGGAGAAAAATTAAAAATTCACAGAAACATAGTCATTTTCTGCGATAGAATAAAACCTAGACATTGATTAAACCCTTGATTGGTTAAAAAAAATTTATTTATACAGATAAGAGATCCTCTACTACTTCCTTTCCCCACACTTCCACCTTCGCTTCCGTCCTCCCACCTCCAAGTGCATCCACATCTACTTTTTTTCTCCTCATTTCCTATCACTTCTTCTACCCCCTCATCACCATCCCTTAACTTCCTCTATTTCCTCTCCAATTACGCGCAATACTTCCCTCCTCTCATCCCCCTCTTCATCTACTTCCCTTCCTTCACCTTCGCTTCCCCACGATTCCCCTGTATTCCATCCCCTCATTTACTCCTACTTATCCTGCCTCTTTTGTTGTTACCTTTTATTGCCCCTAATTTCCTCGAATTCCTCTCCATAACTTCCTTCACTTTCCCTTCCATAATTTCTCCTTACTACCCCTCTTTGGAAATGAGTCCAGGACAACGATAACCCTATGAAAAACAAAATTTTCTTGACCAGTTTGATAATTAAAAAAAAGTTATTTATTTTAAGAATTTGTACAAGCTTTGAATCTTTACCGATTAGCGAAACATTGGCCTAGATTTAGAAGAAAAATCAGGTTTTATATCGTATTTTCATCAAAACTTACCACTAACCTTTAATAAATGGTTTGAACAATTACATAAAGGCTTTTACATCGAATTATGATCTTAATAATGACAACATACTGCATTAGTTACAGAAGAAGGTGAATTTCGGGCATTTTTTAAATTATTTAAGCAAATACGAATTTGGTAAATCATGGAGTAGTAATATCTGAACGATTTAGCAGTTTAAAAAAAGGCCTTGAAGTTACAAGCTAATATCAATTAATTGTTTAAAAAATTGGTAAATGCTTGAAAAAAATATTAGTCATCCTCTCATGGACTAATTATCCAATCACACATCAAAATGGTGCCTTTAAATGAGTTAGTAAGGGAGGGGAGATTACGGAAACGAAGGCAAATTGTTTTAACAATTAAAAATTAGAAAAACCTTAAAAACATTTCGATTGCGAACTAAAAATAATTCATGGTAAAAAAGGAATGACAGAGCTTATATGAGTTAATGTTGGGCAAAATTGGCAATGTCAGTTTCTATTCAAAAAGTTTGTTTCGTTTCAAAATTCAACAATTTGTCAAACATTTGAACTTTTGATTTGAAAATTTATCTTTTACTGTAGAAATTTTATTTTATTTCGTTAAAAATTCAAGAGTCTTTAAAAATCATCCGGTTTCGGTAGATAATTAACTTTTCTGTTAAAAATTAAGTTTTGTGTTTGAAAGTTCATCTGTTTTGAAGAAAAACCGTGCGTTCTTCTCCAAAATTCAACAATTTGGTTAAAAATTAAACTATTTCATCGAATATTGAACTACTTTGTTAAAATTGATTTTTTTAGTAGAACATGCATCCTTTTAGTCAACAATTTATTTCTTTTTTGATAGTTTAACTATTTTTTTTAATTCGTTTTTCTTTTTTGATTGATAATCTAATTATTCCATTTTTTGTTAAAAAAGTATCTTTTTTAGATGAAAATTCAACTATTTGGTTAAATATTTTTCGAAAAAGACAATTATTCAGTTGCACATTCATGCCGTTTGTTAAAAATGAATCCATTCGTAGAAAATTAATCTTCTGCGTTTGAAATTTATTATTTTGGTTAAAAATGCACTTATTTCTTTAAAAATTAGTTTTTTATTAAAAATTAATTTTCTGAACTGAAAATCTAACAATTTAATTTTTTGGCCAAAATTTATTTTCTTTCAAAATTCACATTTTGGGGTTGCAAGTTCATCTGTTTGAAAAAAAATCGTACTTTTTTCTTGTAAATTCTAAAATTTAGTTGAGAATTAAATTACTTGGTCGAAAGTCGAACTCCTTTGTTCAAAATTCATTTCTTTGTTTGACAGTTTAACTTTTGTCTTGAAAATTCTTTTTCATATTTTTATATAAATAATTTACTATTCTATTCTTTGTTGAAAACGTACCATTTTTTAAAAAAAATTTTTAAATTTAAAATTTTTATAATTCAACTACCTGGTCGAAAATTCACGGATTTTGTTATATATTGTTTTTCATTTAAATAACAACTATTACATTTTTCGTTGTAAATTTATATTTTTAGGTTACAAATTCAACTCCTTGGTTGAGAGTTGAACCACTTTCTTAAAGGTTAATTTTTTTCGTGTATAATTTTTATTTTAGGTGAAAATTAATCTCATTGATTGAAAGCTAAACTGTTTTGATGGAAATTCTTTTTTATGAAGGGGGGTGAAAGTAATATTATTAAATAAAAATTTAACTTTTTTAGTTGAATATTTAACTACTTGGTTCAATGTTCAACTGTTTGCTTAAAAAATCACCTTTTTCGTAGAAAATGAATCTTTTTGGTTGAAAATCCAACGTTTTGGTTGCAAGTATAATGACTTGCTTGAAAATTGGTTTTTTAATTGAAAATTAATATTTGTAACTTTAAAATACAACTATTTCATTTTTGGTTAAAATTTACCTTTTATATTTGAAAGCTCAACATTTAGATTTTTGTTTAAATGCAAATCTCTTAGACGGCAAAATTATATATAGCTTATACATAGTGAAAAAAATTATATAATTTCTCACTATCAACAATTTTTCTGACAAGGTGAGTACCTTAATGTTTGGCAAAAATCAAATTTATGAATGGTGGTAAATACCTCCTTTTTGAATTTGTGAAACCAATAATTTTAATGTGATAAATTTCACTGAAAATGAGATAATTGGAAAAAAGATTAAACGTATATAAATTTAAAAGGCGCAAAGTTAATTTTAAATCTTATTAGTTTGTAGAAGTGCCAATCAAGTGATTCTGAATATTCTAGGCCTGAAATAACGATTGCCTTAACTAACGAACTCGACTGAAAGCATAACGAACAAAATTAGTCCGATGAAGTTGCCGAGAATTCACTGGCGATGCCCTTGTTTACTGTCTCTTCGAAATCAGTCAAAAATTATTTTTAAAAAGTAATTTTTTTTCAGATTAGCCAATCTTTAGCTCTCGTTTTTCTGTAAATTGAAAACGCCTATATGAATCTGCACCCATTGGTAATTATAACTTGCTCTCTAAATCTGGATTACGAAAAATTAAACTAATTAAATCAATACAGTAAGGTTTTTAACTGATAATCAGTTATTTTACTAATTTCATTTATTGAAATAGTAAAATGCATTTACGGCCTCACTTAAAATGAAAAAAAAAAATTTCTCACTGTATCGATGAGAGTCTTCACAGGTCAAGATGTTCTAAAGGCAGGAGAATAAAGTAATTAGTGACTATATTCTATTAAATTGAATGAAAAACACTCTAAATTTATGTGATTTCAGATAAAATATTGCATTTTCAAAAAAAGATATGAATGTTTAACAAAAATTAGTTGAATTTCTAACCAAAAAGAGTAATTTTTATCTCAAATTCTGAATCTTCATCAACAAAATTAATTTACAACAATGTGTCAACAACAATAGAGTCAACTTTTAAGCAAATAGTTGAATTTTTAATTTAAAAATATCAATTTTGAACCAACTAGTAGAAATTGTAACTAAAAAAAAAAAGAATTCTTAAACCAAAAATATAATAGTTAAATTTATAGTTAAAAAAGTTAATTTTCACAACAACAAAATAATTTTCAATACAAAATTTAATTGTAACAAAAAAAATGGATTTTCAACTAAAATAATAAAATTTCAACTAAAAAAGATATTTTTAACAAAATTGTTAACTTTTCAAGCCAAAGAGAAGAATTTTTTCAAAATAAACGAATTTTCAAGGGAAAGTATAAATATTTCATCAGAAATGAAATACAGTTATATTTTCATTTAAAAAATTTAATATAAAATTAAAGAAAAAAAACAATTTTCGGCATATAGTTCTATTTTCAACTTAAAAAAATAAATTGTCAAACAAAAACGTAATAGTTAAATTTTTAGTTGAAAAGAGTTTAAAACCATAAAAATTAACTTTTAACAAAATCGTTATGTTTTCAAAAAAGCTGATAAGTTTTTTAATAAAATAATTAATAGTCAACTGAAATAGATAAATTTTTAATCAAAAGGATGAATTTTAAACCAGGTTGATTAACTTTATACAAAAAAGGAGAATTTTAAGCTAAAAAAATCAATTTTTAACGGGAAATGGAATATTTTAAGTTCAAAAACTTAATTTTGAAATATAAAAAATACAAATTTTCAACAAAGTTAATAAATCTTCGAACAAACCAGATTAATTTTCACCTAAAACGTTGTATTTTTAAACAAAAAAGATTCATTTTCAACGAATGAGGGAATTTTTCAAACAATACACATTTTTAAGTAAAAAAAAAAGAAAAAATCAACCAAACTGTTGAATTATTAGTTCAAAAAGACAAATTTCCCATGAAAAATTAGATTTTCCAAATAAAATATGCATTTTGAACAAAAAAGTTCATTTGCAACCAATTAGTTGATTGTCAATCGCAAAAAGACGAATGTTTAACCGAAAATCAAGAATTTTTTACAAAATCTCTTAAAAATATAGTAGCAGACTTCACATTTAAGCCTGAAGAAGTGAACAAGGGCTATAAAGAGGGGAATAGGCAGGGCTTAAAAATTTTGATCAGAACATAAAGTTAATTTTTCATGGCACACTTTCTAATTTTTGACTACACCCTGTTTCATGTAATTTGTGTTCTCATATTATCAGTATTTAAATAATTATAAAACTCTACTTTTCACAAAAATATAAATAAATAATAGTGTACATATTGTGCATCAATGCAGCGGAATAGTCCTTTTACGGCCGAACGTGAGTTTTTGCAAACGCGTTTGGCCGTAAAAAGACTTCACTGTCTCGTTAAGCACGATACTTTATGCAATAAGAGTATGGTTTCCGAGTTTTATTCTGATATTGAATTTCACGTAATTAGGTCCGCGCGGACCTAATTCGTATTTCTTGCGGACAGTAAGGTGCACTTTATTGGCCTAGGCCAATAAAGTGCCCCCACCACCAACAAGGATCTACTTATCTGCTTAAAACCACATCGACAAAGTGAAGAAAACATACTACAGCAAATAGTGGGATTTAACTGAAAATCAGTTATATTTTACTCATTCAAATTCAGAGAGCGAGTTGGATAATCTGCAAAACCGTTTTCATAAACAGAACGATTTCGACAGTTCGAAAGGAAAGGTCAGGAGTATTTTTGGACTTCTGGCTTTCACGTTTTAGCACCCAGAAAATGAACTTTTCATTATGAGATTAAAATCATATTCTGGCGAAACTCTCACAATTAAATTATATTTAATAATTTAAGAATATATATTTATTAATAAATATATATTTATTTATAATATATATTTAATAATAATAATTTCTGTCATAAAATTACAGCGCCTGTAATAATAATTTGATTTGGAAAATTATTTTTATGGGACCGTTCAAAAACTACTTCTAGCTATTCAGAACACTGTATTCCAATAATTTTCAACACTTCTCAATTAATTTTGTAGAAAAAGATGAATTTTTGATCCAAAAAAATTGATTAAAATTTGTCAGCCAAAAACACGAATTTCGAACACAGCTTTTCAATTTTGCAACAAAAAATATTTGTTTTTAAACTACTTGTTTCAATTTTTAATAAAATAATTTATTCTGCAATAAATTGTGGAATTTGTTACGAAATATTTGAATTTTCAAAGTAAATCAATAAATTTTAAGCTGTAGCGTTGCTTCTACAACAAAATTTGAATTTACATTTTAACAAAATTTTAACATTTTAACAAAATAGTTGAACTTAAAAGTAATAATTGTATTTTCTACACAATAGTTAAATTTTGGACCAATAAAGATGAATTTGTAAACAAATAGTTAATTTTTCCATTATAGTTCCATTATATTAAATAGGTAAAATTTTAACAAAGTAATTAAATTTCACCAAAATAATTTAATTTTGAAATAAAGTGTTGAAACTTTAGCAAACCAAATAATTTTTTTTAAAAATAAGTTCAACTCTCAACTAAGTAGATGAATTCTCAATAAAAAAATAATAATTCTTAATGAAAAATATAATAGTTGATGTTTTAAACAAAAAAAGATTTGTATTTTCAATCAAAAATAGTTGAATCCAACAAAAAATTTGATATCTTAACGAAAAATCTAAGAGTTGATATTTCACCAAAAAAAGATTTTTATTTTACATGAAAAACAGTTGAATTCAAAGAAAAATAATTGGATTATTTTACTAGGCTCTATTAATTCAGTTCGTATTTAAGCAAACAAAAAAACGGGAAAAAGGGGAAGTTTTTTTTTAATTTAAAGAGGGAATTAGGAGAATGGAGGAAAGTGTCTTAAATCTGTAATTAGACGCTTGACTTCTAAAATAAAATCACTAATTTTTAAAAACAAATACAATAATTGTTATTGTCTTTTATATTTTCCATGCGTGATATCACATTCTGCGCTAATCCCTCCTACCCTACTTTAAAAATATTCAAAAAAACCTGTTACCATTTCTGGCACAGTAATGTAGTTCTTGAACGGTCCCTATATACAGAAACAAAGCAATGGAGAAAAATATTATTAAAAAATTTTTTTTAAAGGGAAATTATGAGGGTTGAATACAGATAAAATGTAGGCTTGATACGTAGCATCTTATTCTTGCGGTTTCCTTGAAAGAAAGAAAATTACATGCCCATTTATCGGAATCCTTTTTTTTAGATTAAATGCGTTTTTTGCAATGTGTTGTTCAAAGATAATAGTTCCATTAAAGCCTTTATACATCCGCTTTTTCCCTACTTTTCAATCCTGGAAGTTCTCAACAACAGACGGTGTTTGGCGAACGAGTAGTGCTTGCCATAATTACACAGCACTCAGTGCTTTTAGAGTTATCGCTAACAACACGCGAAATATTGACGTGGAAAAAAACTCCTTAACAAATGTTTCTTAACGAATCACTTAAATACATAAGTATTTATTGACAAAGAAATCGTTTGGCATTTCGGGTTTAAAATAATTAGAAAAAGGACTCAATTAACTGAACCAAAACACAGGGGGGGGGGGGGCAAAAAAATAGTAACGCCCGTTTGGTAGGCTAAATGTTTAAACATTGCGAATAATTTTAATGTTTGATTGTTTTGATATTAAAACTTTACAAAAGTTCATTTTGTTGAGATGACTGAAAAATCAGGAAAAATAAAATTTCCGACACTGTATAATTCCCGAATTGGAAAATTCCCGAATAGTTTATAATGTTACCAAATTTTTGAAATATAAGATATCTGATCTAGAAAATGCTCGAATTTAAACAATTAAACAAATTCTTATGAATATTATTTAATAAAAATGAAATAATAAAATATTTGTATAAAAAATGTTTTTAAAGTTTCCAGTTTCTAAAATTATTGTTTGAAGTTTAAATAACAATAATTCAAAAGTATGTTCATCCAGGAATATATTTTTTTCAACTATTGTTATTTAAAATTTAAACAATAATTTTCTAAACTTTAAACTTTTGGGATGACTGAAAAATCCGGAAAAATAAATTTCGCGACACTGTAAAATTCGCGAATAATTTATAATAGTACCGAATTGGATAATTCCCAAAATGGAAAATATCAAAATTAGAAAATTTTCGAATTTAAACAGTTAAACAAATTTGTATAAATGTTATTTTTGTATTAAAAATGTAAAATACAATATTTTTATCAAACAAATATTTTTAATGTTTAAAGTTTCTAAAATTGTTATTTCAATTTTAAATAACAATAATTAAAAACAGGGAAGGGGGAATTGCCAGAATTAATTTATTTGAAAATTTACTATCAAAAACCCTTTTCTATTCATGCATTAATTTTGAAATATGTTAGGTAAAACAAGATTTTCTGTTTAAAACAGATGTCTTTAATAAAGTGTATTAATATTATAGGTCAACCGGTTTGCCTTGAATAAAGAAATCTTTTTCGTTCTTGTATCAATTTTTAATTATATTACAGAAAAAATTGTTACTATAAAAAAACCGCTTATTTAAATACCATGCAATACCATAGCTTCCTTACTCATTAATAAAATGTATTATATATTATAGGTCAATCTATTCTTTATGAATCAATACATCTTTTCTATTCTCACATGAATTTTAAATTATAAGAATGAGCAAATTTCTACTATAAAATTGATTTTTAATATACTATAAATGAGAAAAATTTCCATAACCATTAATAAAATGTATTAATATCGCCAAATTTTAGTAAAATTTTGTATACAAAAAATAATTGTTCGTTTAAAAATTTTGTAATTAAATTTTTTATTGTTTCTTTTTACCAATTTAATAACAGATAGTAAGACAAAATTTAATTGCAAAAGACATTGTCCAAATAACTTTTTTCAGTTTCAAAATTTTGTCATTCAAACTAATGTGTTTTTTAAATGGAATTCTCGGCAATATTAGTTTGATTTTTCAGATATCTGACTTTTGGCACGAAAACTGCCTTAATATGAGTACAATATTGATTTAAGTAGAGCAACTAATCTTAGTCAGACACAAAGTATTTCCCGAATAATTCAAAAATGAATTTTATTATGCTTCATATAATATTATTTTTAATTAAGTAAAACAATTACTATTAGAAAACTATTTTTATTTTAAAAAGATAAATTACTTAACTTGCTTTTAGAAATATAATTTTTATTTTAAAAAATTAGTGGTGTACTAATCAATAAAAATTGGAAAATTATACGTATTTAAAATTTCCGTTTGTTTAATTATAACATATAATTGCTGAAAAAATCAGGATAAAAAAGCAATGTGTTCACATAATAATAAAGCTTGTAAATTTACCTCATTATTCATTTTTATGGCGAACATTAAGATACGTAATTGGTTGTGAAAATTGAAAATCGCTAATGACGAAATTACTATGTGAAAATTACTAGACCATTTCAAAGATACTTGTTTTGAGAACACGAGTTATATTTTAAGATTATTAATTTCTTTGTACTTATTAATCAAATATCTTTTTCTCTAGATTTTAATTTTTTATTACACGAAAAAAGGTTTCAAAATTCCAAGAAAAAATATTTTCTAGTTGAATTTGAAGCACATCAAATACTAAACAATTTTTACATTTTTTATTTGCTTATTGCTTAATGTTACTTTTTAGTATATTTTTACAGTATTATTTTCATACTTTTTTTAATTAGACACAGAAATTCGGCTTGATTTGAAATTCAAAGAGTTATTTTAATGACAAAATAACGATAAAAAGCACTCGGTGTAAAAAAATAATCCAACTGAAAAAGCTGATTAAAATTTTATCGATGAAAAATTCCAGAATTTATTTCACGTAGGTTGGAGCACCATCTTCACCCCAGTGATCGAATTTGACGCGCACTGAGATACCAATTTCAGCGAGCACACTCAATAAACAAGCTATGTATCCAGAATCCAGAAAAGTTAATGAAAAGCATAAAACTCAATAAACCAGAAAACGCATAAAAATCTTCTATGAAACCTGTTAAAGATCCAGTGTTAAGTCATAAAATCTGAACAGGCAAATTAATAACTGAAAAAAATATCCATAAAATTATATGAAAAATGTAAGAAGCTTCAAAACTGATTCACATTTACTTCAAATGAAAAAATTTAAATAGGCTTTTCTCAGGAGGGTTTTAGTTATTTGCTTTTTTTTAAACAAAATGTAAATTTTTAACTTGACAATATACAATACAAACCATTTTCACCTTTCAAAATTAAAATCGGCCGAATAGAGATGAGGATACAGTATTTTCAAAAAAGTTGTTACAACAAATTTCAAACGTCCGTATCTTCGCCAACTTTTTTAATTAAAAATAAATTAGAGGGGTTATTTGCCCCAACTAATGGAAAAAGATTTCCGAATTGCAGTCGAATTCCATTCAGTGACGAAAGTTTGTGGGCTGAAATTACATGGAATCCAATTTTTGTTCCAATCCAATTCTGTCCTGGACTCATGGTCAATGAAATTTTAGTTTTTGAAATTTTTAGAACCGTTCGTTATATTGAATTTTAAAGTTCGAATAATAATTTCTTATGTTTTCTTAGCAGTGACATACTAATTTAAACGTGTTATTTTTTCAGTTTCTTCAATAATCCTTTTATGTTTAGGTAATACAAACCTACATTTTTTAAAGTATGATTTAAAATAAAAGTCAAACCTTAAAACTAAATCATGTAATCCTGAATTTGAATTTTATTCTTGGTAATTTAGCATGAAAAAGTTAGAAAAAGTCTTCAGTTTCAATTAAATATTTTTTTATTATTGTAGAGCATACACTAGAAATTGGATTAAAGCAGTCTGGATTTACGTCGTTCCAATCATTTATGCCGCGGCGCTTTCTTGATGCGGGAGCGCGGGAGGAGCGGCCCAGTCGAGCGTGACAAACGGCTTGATGGCCGCACTCTCCGCGCGTAAGTTGAATCAAGTTGCGCCATGCGTCCAAATCCAACAGAAATGGTTCATGCGGCTCCACCTGGTAAAGTTTGTATTCTCTAGTTTTAGAATCAGTCACTGCAATCTATGCCCGAAACCGTTAATATATCGGATCTTGAGTGTATTTCAAGGCACATCACAAAAATTTTGAAGGTTATAATGAATTTAAAAGAATTTTTAGGAGTCGCATAGGGTATCAAATGATTGAAAAATATTTCAAGAGATTTTTAAAAATATTTTAAGATTTTGTGGCCTATGTAAAGATCATAAGAGATTTTATAGAGTTTTTATTAATTTAAACTAATTTGATAAAACTAAGAGATTTCAATGATTTTGTAAAAGTTTCTAATGGGATTTAAAGTTACTCACGGGAAATTATAAAACTTTCATGGATTCCCAGTCGTTTTAGAAGATTTATATAAATTTGTAGTGATCGCAAAGTATTTCAAAAATTATGAATCGTCGAAAAACTTTACAAAATTTTAAGATGTTATCAAAGATTCTGAGAGGTTTCAGAAAAATATACGTAATTTCAGCGGCTTTCAAAATTGTTAAACAATTTGAAAATTCAATCATTTCAAGAGATATTCAGAAGCTTTAGAATTTTTGAAATAAATCAAAAATAATTTAAGTCTTAAGAAGATTGCGAAAAATTAAACTTTTCAGGAACATTCAAAGATTTTAATAGTATCAAAAAAAAAAGAAAATTCTCAAGATTAATGTTACTATTTCAAATAATTCTTGAGTTTGAAAAATGAATTCTAAGAACGAATTAAAAAAAAAATCTAAACATTCCAAACATTTCATATCATTTCCTAAAATTTCGAAAAAGAAAGAATTTTCCTTATATTCTAAATTATTCTAAAATATCTTAAGAGATTTTTTAAATTTTAAAGAAGGAACCTCGATATACATTTAGAAGATTTAGAATTTTTCATAAGATCAAAAACTAATACCAAATTTTAAAAGATTTCAAACGTATTTAAAACAAAATGTACATTTTGAAAAATTACAAAAAATTAACTTTTAAAGAATATTGAAAGGTTTCAAGAAAATAAAAGCATTTTCTCTTGATTCATGGGAAAAAAAACATTTTTTTAATGAAGTTTAAGAATAAAATGAAAAAGTTTTCAAAATATTTAAAAAAATTGTTAACTGATCATTTTTAATGTAAATTTTTGAAGATTTAAAAAAATAGAAGCTTTTTAAGGATTTACAGAAGTTTCTATAGAAAAAGTTTCATTGAAAAAGGTTTCAAAATAGAATAAGAAATAAAAGAATTTTCTTAAGATTTATGGAAAACAATGGTAATGATAAATATTTAGAAAAAGGAAATTTAACTAAAAATTGAAATAGACTTCGAAACATTTAAAACAATTTCCCAAAATTTTGAAAAAGAGTGTAAAAGTTTTTAAAGTGAAATCTTAGAATTTTGCAATATTAAAATTTTTTGAAAAAATGCTCGTAAGCATAAAATATATTCAGTAGTTTTCATAGGTTAACTTTACAAAAACTTAAAAACATTTAAAAATATTTACAAAATTATTAAATATCCCCCTTTTTAGCTCTATTTTTACCGAAAAAATCCGGATATTTGTTCCAAAATTTCGGTAACCGTACTAACGAAAATTTGAGAAGATTTTTAATAATTTAAAAATATTTCGAGAAAATTAAAAAAAGAGTGTAAAAGATATTAAATTTTTTTAATTTTTGCAAAATTAAATTTTTTTGTTAAGTGTCTTGAGGGATATTTAAAAGGCTCAGAAGCTTTCTAAAAGATTGAAAAATAAATAATTTTTTTTTAATATTTTAAAAATTGTTTATTAAAAATTTGGAAGCATTTTAAGAATTTTGAAAGGTTTCAAGATAAGTATGAAAAATTTATTTTTAGAGAAAATTCACAAAAATTTGAGAATTTTTCCTAACATTATGTAAAATCCTTTAAAAAAAAGTTTTTCTAAATTTGTCTGAATTATTTTTCTCTTATTCCTTTTACCTCAGTAAAAAGTATAATTATTAGGATTACTAGTAATTATTAGTTAATACTAGATTAAATCAGTACACTACATAAAAATAAAATAAATGATGACTCAAGCCTTGATTCATATGAAATCCAAAATCGAAAATTTCCACATCGAATACCTCAAATCTTTCCACAATTTCGAATTCTTCCCCCTATAAGAAAAGCACTGAAAAAATCCCCAAACCCATCGCGCACAGTAATCCTCACTGCGTTTATCCCAGGCTTTGACGTATCCCATCCCGATAAGGAAACTTCGATCCCAATAAAGACCTTTGATCCCACGTAGAATCGCAACTTACGATTCGATCCTTCCCTCGTCCTTAATCCACCTTCCTGACGAGTGAATCTGCAATCTAGATGATGTCCAGTCTGCTCGAGCCCTACCTCGGCATTGGGTCTCAGTAGCTTCTCAGTTCACTTTTACCTCAGTCCACCCCAGTTGAGCCAACAAAAAACCAGGAAATCGATCACCTCTCCGATATTGTCTGATATAAAATAACAAATGCCAATGAAAAATCAGGCCTCGCGAGACGAAAGACACGATTTTTTCCGAGGACCGATCACATTCAACGACGTAGGCCGGCTAACCGTTCAGGCCGCACTGAGCTTGGCCGAGAGACGTCGGGTAAGGGTGAGCGAGCCACCCCTCTATTTTCCACCCCCGTCATTGCCCCACCCCCACCAGCTCCATCTCCCATCTCTCTCGCTCTCCCGATTTTCCTCCATTTTTCTTTCTTCTCCCGCTGGATACATACGGGGTGGTCCGAACTTCGCAGAATCCGTGCACGTGCAAGGTGAGGGATGAAAAAATCACGAGAGCACCCCCTGAATAGGGGAGGGGCCTTACTGCGTGTCAGAGCAAGCCTCGAAATATCAGATCATGGCATGTCATTCTAATAGTAAATTTCTGATCACTATTTGGCACTAATGCCACTATTTTCTTACAATTGTAACCCCCTTTTTGGGGTTCGTAAGTTTTGACATCCCCTCCCCACACTTTTTATCTTACGAAATTTTGAACGAAATTCATAAGCTTTTAACTAAGTAGTTGTATTTTCTAGCAAGAAGATAAATTTCCTACTAAAAACGCAAATATTCAACAATAATTTTCAACCAAGAAGAATTTTCTACCAATAAGAACAAAATTTGAATTAATTATGTAAGCTTTTAACCAAATAGTTAAAGTTTTGAATAATAAGATTAATTCTTGGCCCAAAAAATTTAATTTACAACCAATTACGCAAAATAGTTACCTAAGAGTGAAGTTTTTAATCAAAAAGTTAACTTTTCTACCAACAATTAATTTTTAAGCTAAGAAGGTGGATAGGTAAGAACCAATGTAATAGCTAATGTTTGAACCAATTCAGATTTTAATTTCAAATAGAAAACAGTGAGGTTCAACTAAAAAATACGAATTTGTAACAAAATACATACATTTTTTAACAAATAGTGCAATTTCCAACCAAAGCGAATCATTTTCTACCGAAAAGGACTAATTTTCAACAAACTACATAAATCTATGACCAGTTAATCCAAGTTTCAACTATCATGATTAATTTTATATCAAATAACGTCAATTTGCATTAAATCACAAAATGTTTTAACCAAGTAATGAAATTTTCAACCAAGAAGACGAATTTTCAACCAAAATTAAATTAGTAAAGACACAAATGCATTTTAAACCAAATAGTTTAATGTTCAATCAAACGAATTCGTTTTCAATAAATTAAATAAAGTTTTAACCAAATAATTTTCTACAAAAGAAAGGAAATTATCAAAAATATAAATAAATTTTCATAGTGCATTCATCTGGTACTTTTACATTGTAATTTTTTGGGTAGTCATTTTTTTCTTTTAAGGACTTCATTTGGGGGTGCATAATATGGGGTGGGTCAGGTTCTGTGAACAAAATTTCGTCCCAGAACACGAAAATTTTTTTGGAAAAAGGTGAAAAATATCACATTCCGTTTTATTGGTGCTTTTCTGTGCATTTAAGAGGTAAAATTGTTCTTGCCAAAATTCAAGTAGATAAAATTCTGCGTGAAACTAAAAAAACCTTTGTTCTATCACTAATAGTCTCGGAGTTACGGCCTCCAAAAAACCCTGATTTTTTCCAATTTTTAGCCAAAAATTACATGTTTTTTTGGTTTCTCTGTAGCTCGGATCCTGATAGCCAGATCTAAAAATAGCCAACAGATGACCTGCCAAAAGTGACCCATTTTTATCTAAATTTACAGGTAAATGCTCAGAGTTAAGATTTTGTTAATAACTCGTTTCGGGGTTGTCACAGATAAAGTTCCTAGAAAATGAATACAAGAGGACTTAATTCTCTGTAATTTAAAAAGAAAGAAAATGGTTTGAGAAAATGGTTTGAGAGAGCCTAGGGCGCGTTGATGTTGGTTCTCGCGCTTCGCGCTCGATATTGTATTTGCCTCGTGGTACGCGCTCTATCTTTGTACACAGACTTTTTAAAACTAAAGGTAAAAGTATCGACAACAGTAATTTGGTGATTGTGAATTCTCTTTTGTTAAAGCTCCTTCGGCTTTAACGAACACATTCTCATCGCGTATCTCGTGCTTCGCACTCGATTTGACTCCTTTAAATTTTATATCATTCCCATACATGTATTTGTATTAAAGCAGACGTAGTTTCATGGTCCCGTTTAAAAAAATGCGCATTCTTTAAAAAAGTAATTTTGTTATTATAAATTTTATTGCAACTTTTGAGAATATTTGAAATACTGTGCAATTTTTAAATGAAAAAATGTAATTTTTGAATTATCCATTATTATGTGTGCTTGTGTTTTTTGGAATTTTGTAAATGCTACAACTCTGGTAACTTTTGGTTTCATGAAAAAATTCATCAGGATAAATAGTTCAACTTTTTGAATACCATAAATGTCTATACAGAAATTTTTTAAATTTTGATAAAAGTGGTGTCAAAAATATTCAAAATATTCAGGCTAACGAACCTGACCTTCATTTTAAGATATTAAAAAAGTGTACCAATGGACAATTTAATAACATGATCTTTTTAAAAGTATCGTGCTCACAGACAGACAGGTACACATACAGATAAACAGACCGACCGCCAAACAGACACATTCGTAAAAACTTATTTTTCGGATTCAGGGGGTCTCAAAACGTGGACCTTTTGACAAAAACTTGAGGGGGGGGGTGTTACACAAATATAATACCTTCTATGATGATGATTTTTTTTTACTGTCAATGATGTTTTTCATAACAAATTGTTATAACAACCTTGTAGGGCAATGATATTTTTCATAACAAATTGTTATAACAACCTTGTAGGGCAATGATGTTTTTCATAACAAATTGTTATAGCAACCTTGTAGGGCATTCAAAAAGCAACATTTTTGTTCTCTAGACTTTTTTTAATATCGTGCGTTATTTGGCTTAAAATGTTCATTTTCGTGTGTTTTTTTGAATTTTGTAAATTCTATAACTCTGATAATTTTTGGTTTTATGAAGAAGGTTATTAGAATAAATTGTTCGAATTTTTGAATAATCTGAACAACCCTACATAATTTTCTAATTTTGAAAAAAGTGGTTTAGAAAATATTCAAAATGTGCCCACTTTTTGAATTTTCATCCAAAATGGCTAGCTAATGAACTTGGCCTTTAGTTTAGGACACTAAACGACTGCATCAAAGGCCAATCTAATAGATTCATTTTTTCAAAAATTATTGTGGAAACAGGCAGACAGGCACACATACAGATAGACCGACTGACAGACAGACACATTCGTAAAAACCTATTTTTCGGATTCAGGGGGTCTCAAAACGTTAACATTTGACAAGAACTGGGGGGGGGGTCAAATTTTACACAAATCTAACACCTTCTCTGATAAGAATGTAATAGGCATATTTGGAAGGTCATAACTCGTGACCTGTTGGAGGTAGGACCATTTTCTTTCTTTTTTAAATTACGCAGAATTAAGTCCTTTTGAACTAATTTTCCAGGGACTTTTTTCTGTTTTCTACTTTAGTTTTTGTATGAACACTTTTACCTCTTAAATGTACAGGAAAGCACCGATACAAAGGAATTTGATCATTTTCGTCTTTTCTCAAAAAAAATTTCGTGTTCCGGAACGAAATCCTGTTCACAGAACCGAACCCCATATTATGCACCACCAAATGAAGTACTTAAAAAAAATTACTGCCCCAGAATCCACCACATTCGCACCATTTTTCCGACCAGATGACTGGACTATCAACCAAATATTTGAAATTGTCAACCAAAAACAGTAATTTTTTAACAACAAACTTAATTTTCACCAAAAGAGGCAAATATTCGAAAGATTACATAAATTGTCTACAAGATGGGTAAATTTTCAACCAAGAAGATTTATTTTCTACAAAAAATTAATTTTGAATGAAAATTAATGAAGTTTCAGCAAAACAAGGAAAATAAACTTTCAGTCTAAGAAGCTTAATAGCCAATACAAAATGTAATAGTTAATATTTCAACCAAGAAAGATTTTATTTTGCAACAATGAACAGTTGAATTTCATTAAATAAGAAGAATATTCTGTACAGATTTATTTTCAACCGAACAGTTGTATTTTTCACAACAACAAAGATTAATTTTCTACCAAAAAAGTAAAATTAACCAAATAGTTACTTTTGCAACCAGGACGATAAATTTCATCACAAAAATGAGAAATGTTCATCAAATAACATAAATTTTCCACCAAACAGTTTCATTTTCAACGAAGAAGATTAATTTTTTACCAAAGAGCTTAATTTCGAAACAAGAGAAATTTCCAATAAATTACATTAATCTTCAAACATATAGTATAATTTTCAACCAAACAGAATAATTTTCTATTCAAAAGGACGAATTTTTAACAAATTCCATAAACTTTTGACCAAACAGTTGAAGTTTTGGAAAATAAAATCAATTTTCCACCAAAAGAAACAACTTTTTCAAACATATGCATAAATTTCCAACAAAATAGTTTCATTTTCATCCAAAAAGAATAATACCAAAAAAGAAGAATTTGAAAGAAAATACATAAATTTAAAAAAAAACAGTTAAATTCCCTATGAATAAAATAAATTTTTAAACAAAAATAAAACATTTTCGTCATATAACATACATTTTCTACCAAATAGTTACATTTTTAACGAAAAAGATTAGTTTTCTACCTAGAAGGTTATCTTCTACCAGAAAAGATAAATTTTCAACCAATTACATTAATTTTCAAAGAAACAGTTTAAGCTTTAACTAAAAAGAATAATTTTCTAATAAAAAGGACGAATTTTCAACAAATTAAATCTACTTTCAACCAAATAGTTGAAATTATGAATAGGAAGGTTAATGTTCCACCAAGAAAGGTAAATTTTTATCCTATTACATAAAATTTCTGCCAAATAGTTGACTGAAAGTTAATTTTTTATCAAGGAGATTATTTTTTTTTGCAACAACAACAAATTTTGAAAATCATCGATAAATTTTCATCAGCAAGTTCAATTTTCAACCACAAAGAATCATTTTCTACTAAAAAGGCCGAATTTTCAACAAGTGACATCAACTTTTAACCGAATACGTTAAATTTCAATTGTGAATATTAATTTTTTGGCCAAAATGAAGAATTTTAAACCAACTGCATACATTTTTAACCAGATAGTTAGATTTTTAACGAAGACGATACATTTTCAAACAAAATAATTAATCTTCATCAAATTACATCATTTTTCTTACAAATAATGAAATTGTCAACAGAAGAGCAATCTTTTAACAACAAAATTAGTTTTTCACCAAAAAAGGTGAATTTTCAAAAGATTACATAAATTTTATACCAAATAGTTAAATTTTCAACCAAGAAGATAAATTTTTTAACAAAAACACGATTTTCCAACAAATTACAAGAATTTTCAACCAAATAGTTGAATTTTCAACCAAGAAAATTGAACCTAAAAGGTTAACTGCCAATATAAAATCTAATAGCTAATATTTCAACTGAAAATGATTTAAATTTTAAACAATAAACAGTTGGAATTCAATAAAAAAGATTAATTTTCAATAAAATGCTTGAATCCTCAAACAAACGAGATTAATTCGCAAAGGAACTGTTGCATTTTTCACACAAAAAATTAATTTTCTTCCAAAGAAGTTACATTTTCAACAAATAACATAAAATTTCAACCAAATAGTTCAGTTTTTAACAAGAAAGAAAAGTTTTCTAAAAAAAAAGATCACATTTTCAACAAATTACACAAACCTTCAACCAAACAATTGCATTTTTAACAGAAAAAAAATGATTTTTTACCAAAAAAAAGACCAATATTCAACAAAATACAGCAATCTTTAACCAAATATTTCAATTGCAAACCTAGATGATTAATTTTCTACCAAAAAATAACAACTTTAATAAAATTACATAAATTTTCTACAAAATTGTTCATTTTCAACCAAAGATGGATTTTTGATTGAACATGGAACTTCTAAATTTTGAATTAAAGAAATATATTTTTCAACCAAAAAAGAAACGAATTTTTAATAAAATCGTTGGATATTCAATAAATGAAATGCATTTTTAATAAAGTTCAGCTTGCATCCAAACAAGATACATTTTCATAAAACAAGTTTCTACTAAACAATGAATTTTGAATCCAGATAGACGAATTTTCTATCGAAAAAAAATGTGTTCAACAAAACCGTTACATTTTTTATCGATAGAGATTACTTTTAAACAAAATATTCTATTTTCAACAAACGAATGAAATTTCAATCAAATAATACAATTAAATACCAAAAAAAGAAGAATTCTCAAGAAAAATGGAGTAGTTAATTTTTCAGTTATTAACATTTATTTCCAATCAAAGAAAATAAGTTTTCCATAAAACAGTAAAATCGCCAAACAATAAATTAGATTTTTAACTAAGGAGTTGAATTTTCAACTGAAACCGATCAATTATCAACCAAAAATGGAATAGTTAAATTTTTAGATAAAAAAAATTTTTTTACCAAACAAGAAAACGAATTTTCAAAAAAAATCGTTAGATCTTCAATCAATAAAATGGATTTTTTTAAATTAGCTCGACTTTCAGAAAAATAGTTAGATTTTTAACCAAATAGAATTTTTAACCACAAAATATGAATTCTGAACGAGAATTATAATAGTAGACTTTTCAAATGAAAATAATTAATTTTCATCCAATTAAGATCAATTATCTAAAAAAGATGACTGTTTAACAAAATCGTGTATATTTAATCCTAATAATGAAATTTCGACCAATTAATACAACTTTAAACTAACAAAGATGAATTCACCACCAAAGATATAATAGTAGACTTTTCAACCAAAATGATTTAATTTTCAACCGAACAGATCAATTTTCAACTAAAAAGCTAAATATTCTACTAAAAAGGGAATGGGTGAACTTTCAATTATAACAATTATTTTACAACCAAAAAAAAACTAATTTCTAACCAAATAAAATTTTCATCAAAAGACATTAATTGTGAACCAAAAGTATACTAGTAGACTTTTCAACAACAAAAAATAACTTTCATCCAAACATGATAAATCTTCATCTAGAAAAGATGAAATTTTAACAAAATAATAAATTTTCAACTAAATAATACAATTTTAAACCAATAAAGATTAATTTTCCGCCAAAAATATAATAGTAGATTTTTCAACCAAAAGGAAACAATTTTCAATAAAAAATAGTTTGTTTTTTAACCAAACAGATTAATCTTTAAGTAAAAACGATATATATTCTACTAAAAATGGTATAGTCACACTTTTAGTTCAAAATATTGATTTTCAAAAACAAAAATATATTCAACTCTGACAGTTATTTTGTTAAATCTTCAACATGTGTTTTTATCAAAATAACCGTTTTTCTTTTTAAAAAAATGTAGGAAATTTTTAGGTTCTACTGGAAGCCAGCGCCATTTTCATAGATGGTATCATAGTTGCTCCCAGTGGGACCCTGCGGCGGTTGTTGACCCTATTTTTCAAAAATTATATATATACCTCATGTGTGAGGAAGGAGGGTTGCATGCGTGAGTAGCTTTTTTGGTGGGGGAGAAATCGAGAACAGGGTGATTTTTCAAAATAACTAGGGATCGCTCAAGAAATGGGGTGACCCGAAAACTCACCCCCTGAACTTAGACGAATTTCCTGGAATACTGGAATGAGACCCTGTTTGGATGTAATGTTTGATGCTGGTGTTAATTCACCCGTCACGATTTCTCACCCTCTCAGAGGTGTTTAATCGTTTCATCGATCTGAAGGAAGATTGCGAGAAGCAAGCTTTTTCCTGTCTCTGAGAAAAGTCGATGATAGGGTGAGTTATGTGGAGGATTTTTAAGAGATCGACTGTGATTGGAAACAAATTGTGTTTTTGAATTTATAGAGACGACTGTGTGGAGCAAAAATTGG
>NC_046658.1:124941428-124947694 GCF_010883055.1 Belonocnema kinseyi
CCCTAAATTCAATTCAGTCCAAATTTAACTTATGAAATTAATCCAGCATGCTTTGATAGAAAAATAAGTCATTTCGACTGGAAAAACAGTCGTTTCGACAGATACATCAGTCAATAATGCTGACTAAATCAAATAGTCACTTTAAATGACTGATTTTCTGTAAAATTATTTCTAAATTGAAATTCTTTATTAAATTCCTATATCTTTATAAATGATTAAAATTAACTATGAATGACATTAAAAAATGTAAAGGTACGGATTAAATCTGATGTTTTTAGAATTTAACTTTTTTCATTGTAAATTCAACTAGTTAGTTGAAAGCTGAATTACTTTGTTGAAAATTCCTTTTTATGGCTGAACATCATAATTTTAATTGAAGAGTTGATTTAAACTTGGTTGAAAATTTAATTATTTTGTGGAAAATTTGTTGTTTTTTGGGGTCAAAATTAAAGTTTTGAAATTAAAATTTAACTATTTCATTTATTGGTAAAATTTAGCCTTTTATAAAAAAGTTGACTATTTCTTTAAATTTAAAAATTATTTTTTAAATCGTCTTTATTAATAGAAAATAAATCATTCTGGCTGCAAATTCTTCTTTTTGGTTAATATCAACTGCTTTTTCTTAAAAAATTTTTGATAATTCATGGTTTTATATTGAAAATGTTACTACATGAATAAAAGTTTAACTGCTAAGATAAAAAAAAATATGTCTTGTAGATTAATGATTTTTGCTAGCCTTTTTGCTAGAAATTTTATCTTTTTGGCTAAAAAATATTTTTTTTTTAGAAAATTAATCTTCTTGGTTAAATTAATCTTCTTTAGTGGAAAATTCCTCGTAGTTTAAAATTTATGTGTTTGGTTGAAAATTGAGGTATTTTGTTGTAAAATCGATTTTTTGGCTGATAATTTTCAACAAAATAATTCAATTTTCAACAAAAATGACGAATCTGAAAAAAAGAATTATTAAGAAATTCTAATTTCTACCCAGTAGTTAGATTTTCGATTAAAAATGAACAATTTTTCAACAAAATTGTTAAATCCTCAAACAAAAGGGATAAATTTTCAACCATGAAAAATTTTCCATCCAAGAAAAAAAGTGAGACCCATTGTTGAATTTTCAAGTCAAACGGGCGAATGTTTAATTTAAAATTTTAATTTTCGATAAAAAAACTGAGTTTTTAACAAAGTAGTTCAATGCTCAACCCCAAAGATACATTTTTCTACAGACATTTGAATTTTCACCCAAATAGACGAATTTCCCATAGAATTTTTTTTAACAAATTAGTTAAATTTTCGATAAACAAATATGAACTTTTAAAAAAATAGCTTTATTCTTAAAAAATAATTAAATCATCAACAAAATAGCTTTATTTACACGTAAAGTGACGAATATTGAAAAAAAGGATTATTAACAAAAAAAATGAAAGTTCCACCCAGTAGTTAAATTTTCTATAAAAAAAAAAACAAATTTTCAACAAAATTGTTGTATCCTCAAATAAAAGGGATGGATTTTCAACCAAGAAAAATTTTCCACACGAGAAAGAAAAGAAATATGAATCACATTGTTGAATTTTCAAGTCAAAGGAACGAATGTTCAGTAAAACTGTCAAATTTCCAAACAAAAAAGATGAGTTTTCAACATAATAGTTTAATGTTTAACCTGAAAGCCAGACTTTTCGATAGACAGTTGAATTTTCCCCCAAAAGACAAATTTCCTATAGATTTTTTAAAACAAATCAGTTAAATTTTCAACAACAAAAAAATGAGCTTTTAACAAAATATTTTTTTTAATAATGCAATTTTCAACAAAGTAGTTTAATTTTCAAGTAAAATGACGAATCTTACAAAAAAGAATTATGAAGAAAGAAATTCAAATATCCAACCAGTAGTTAGATTTTTGGTCAAAAAAGTATATTTAACAACAAAATATATATATATATATATATATATATATAAACGATATTTCAACCAACAAACAGTCAAAATTTAAGAAAATTTTGGACCATGAATAATTGTTTAGTACACTTTGTAACAACGAAATTTTGTACTGGCTATTTCAATATCAGCAATTATTTAAATGAATAAGTTTTTTCTACATTAACTCAAAACATCTGTGAAGCGATCAAATTCTGCACCATTACACAATAGTGAAACTTTCTACAATAAAACAAAATCTTCAAATACTGAAAAAAATGTTTATGTTTGTTGACACTTTTGGTCAACTTTTTGAGGGTCGACTTTTTAACGAAAAAATTCCTTACTAAATATGAAATAAAATATGGAATATGGAATTCATATAGAAAGTGTGGAACTCACAAACATTTGAAGGAATTTTATGATTTTAAAGATTATCAAATATTTCCGGAGATTTTGAGAGATTTTGAAAGAACTATGTTTAATGAATTACATGAATTTAAATTTCTAAGGATTCCTAGCAATTTCAAACATTTTAAGGGATTTTTAAAGCATTTTATTAAATTTTACAAGCTTTAAGGGGTTTTATTAAATATCCAAGGATATAAAGGGATTACTGAGATTTCTAAGGATTTTAACTTTTTTTAGAAAAACTTGATAGATTTTTTCAATTTCATTTATATTCTCTAGAGATTTTTAATGATTTTTATTTATTTTCATGGATTTTTGCGATTTAAAAAGGTTTCAAGAGATTTTAATTGATTTAAATGAATTTTCAGGTATTTCAAGAAAGTTCACAAGATATAAACGATTTAATAAGTATCCAAGGATTTCAAGAGACTTTATGGATTTTTAGAACTTTACGGAAAAAATTAAATGTTATTCCGGAGTATTTTGATGATTTCATGAATTTTACGCAGTATGAAGAAAGTAACGAAATTCCATAGAATTTTAACAGTTTTAAGTTATTTTAAAAGAATAATAAGAATTTCAAGATATAAGAAATTTCATGGGATGTTAAAGAACTTACTAGGACTTCCAAAGATTTTAAGAGATTTCCATAAAACAATAGAAAATAAATAAAATGAAATAAAATTTCAAGGAATTCCGAGCAATTCTGAAGATTCTAAGGGTTTCAGGGATTTCGAAGGATTTCAAAGATTTCCAAGGATTTTAACTTTTTTTAAAAAGTTAAAATCTAAATTCTCTTTAAAATGTAAAACATATGATTTCAATTAAAAATTTATTAAACAAATTTTTCTTAGATAAAAAAATAAACTCATTTTTTTTCAGTGTTCAAAATCATAAATTTTCAATTATGAACCTTTAAAATTAAATTGTTCTTAACAATTTTTAAAAATAAAAAATAAGTTCAAATAGGAAATTTTATAAATAAAAAAAGTATACAATTTTCACATTGTTAATTATACCTAACGAAATTGAAGCATTTTAATTTTATTTGCAAAATTTATAATATAGAAATTATTCGCAACTAAATTGTTTCAGTATTAAATTTTAAAAAGTTCAGATTTGTTTGTGTTTTAAGTTTCTGGAGTATACTTTTTTTTATTTTTAAATATTTCCCATTTCAAATTATTTTTTATTTTGGACGTTTCCTTAGAGTAATTCAATTTTAAAGGTTTGCAATTGAAAATTCTAAACAGTGAATATAAAGGTGAATTTATATTTACATGTTTAATTTAGTTTTCAATTTGAACTCCTTCCTAATAAAATTATCTAAACTTAAAAATTTTATTTTGAAGGTTTTGAATTTTTAAAGCTTCTGTTTATATTAAAAAAATTTAAGATCATATAATTTTAAAAGCTTTTATTCAGAAATGATACAAAAGTGCAATATCTTTTATTTCATTAAAAATATTATCCTTTTTTTAAATTGTATCTGCCTAAAATATTTAGAATCGGAACGTTTTAAATTAAAGAAAAAAATTTTGCACATTTTTCTTAATTTGAAAACGCTTTCAACTTTAAATTATAAAAAATAATGTATGTTCTAGTCTAGTGATACTAACGTAGCGCGACTTTTTCAACTGCGCATGTACAGAAAAGCGCGGGTCTATTTAAAATTATAAAGTATGTACTTTTAATATTATATTATTGTTACACTTTTTTAGAGAAAGTAGCTATTTCTTAGATTTAATTAAACAATTTTTTTAATTAAGAAAATTCTTAAATACTTATGTGTATTAATATTGATAGTATTTATTTATTTCAAATAGACTCTCGCTCTTGGGCGCTTACGCAGTCGAAAAAGTCACGTTCCGTTATCATTACTGCTCTAGTCATAAATTTACGATTTCTGATATTAAAGGGTCAATGCATCATAAATATAGTTTTGAAGTGATGCAATAAAGTGCTTTTTAAGGCGAAAAATATGATGACAGTCCATGTCAGGTACATAAGAAGTTAGATTTAGTGGTGTCACGCCAAGCAAAAAAGTATATATTTATTCCTTTCCAAAAATAAAGTTCTACTATAGCAACCACCTCTAACTAGATGTGAACCATAAATCAACTTTTAGACCCTATAATAAATCACGTTCATGAAATGAAAAAAAAAATATTCAGTACACTTATATTTTTATTGCGAGGAAAAAAATGAATCGCAATAAAAGTGCAATTCAAAAGTAAATTAGAGACTTCTAATTCGAAATGAAAATTAATTAATCTGAAATTAATTTCCCTTCCTCCAATCAAAGAAAATTTTCAATTTCTTTTTCTTTTGCATTAGGAATCACAAAGGTTCAGCAGTTCAATCTTAGGTCAAAAATGTATTTTTTCCGAGAAAAGGAGATTAAACGAGGATTTAATTTATTATTAAAAAGTATATTATACACCTAGGACGATGTGATATTTTTATAATAAATGGATGAATTCAGACAATTCTCAAAATACAGTCACGATTTTAGCCCAAATTAGATTTCGAATAAAGTAAGCATGATTTACGGTAATTTTTAGGGTAATTAATGGTATCTTACAATAAATTGCCCAAACTTCAATTTTAAAAAGTCTATAAATTTCCGGAAATTTATGGAAGTTTTCGGTCATTTATGCTCATTTTACAGGTAAATATGCTAACTTACTATAAATTAATCAAAGTTCTATTTTAAACATTTTTATAAATTTCCGGAAACTTATTAAATTACTTGATAATTTAATATAATATCACAGGTAATTCATGTTAACTAAGGTATAGTAATATTACAGGTAATTTATCGTAACTTACCACAAATTGCCCGAAATTCTATTTTAAATACTTTAATAAATATCCGTAAATTTATGACATTTTTTGGTCATTTATGTTAATTTTACAGGAAAGTATAAGGACTTGCTATAAATAACCCAAAATTAAATAAAATTTTTTTAATAAATTTCCGGGAATTTATTAAATTTTTCGTAATTTATGTTAACTCACCATAAATTGCCCAAAATTTAGTTTAAATATCTATAAATTTCCGTTATGGAAATTGTTGGTCATTTATGGTATTTTACAGGTAAATATGGTAACTTACTATAAATTACCCAAAATTAAATATAAAAATGATTATAAATTTCAGAAAATTAATTAACATTTTTGGTTATTATTTTTTAATTTTACAGTTAAATATGGAAACTTTCTATAAATAATCCAAAATTCAATTTTAAACATTTTTATAAATCTCTGGAAATTTATGAATTTTTGGTGATTTATGATAACTCACCATAAATCGCAGAGAATTCAGTTTAAAAATATCTATAAATTTCCGTTATGGACATTTTCGGTCATTCATGATAATTTTACAGGTAAATATGTTAACCCTTAAACGGCCAAAACGTCACTACCGGTACACTGCTTTTCAACGGCCAATAACTAAGACTATTCGACACTTGAAAAAATGGAGACACATATATTTTTATTGCTTAAGATCTCCTCTTTCCGACGGTGCCAATGAAATTCCTCAAAAAGTAATTTATTATCCCAAAATGCAGTTTAAACAAAAAAAAACGTGATTTTTCGTGCCTATTTTTTTTGTGAACCATTTTCCAAAGCTTTTCGAGTCTGTAATTAACCTGGAATCTCACTAACCGGTGGAATAAATGTCTAAACTTTGAGAATCCATGGTTCAAAGATCGATTTTTCGTTTTAGTATTTTCAAAATGGCGTCTTAATGGCAACATTTTTGTGAAAACATTCATGAATTTTTTTACAATAAACGATGCGCTTTTCGGAAAAATCATTTTAAAAATCATTTTAAAATTTTAAAATTCGGTCTGGGAAATTCCGATCCCGAATTCTCGTCATCTGATGAATCATCTCCATCAGAGCCAGAGTAATCTGGATTAGGTATGATGATA
>NC_046658.1:124947794-124949582 GCF_010883055.1 Belonocnema kinseyi
CGACTCATTTATCCACTCAAAATATTTGGTGCATTTTGTTTCAATAGAAAAAAAATTATCCTTAAAAAATGGGGTGGCCCTATAAATATAGGACACACTGTAGGTAAGTTCGTTCAATCGTTCAATTTTCTAACAATTTTTAAATAAAAATATTTTTATTTCCAAATAGTTAGATTTAACCGAAGAAGAACGATTTTCTACAAAATACTTGAATTTTCAATTCGAAGATTTCAATTTTCAAATAAAATGATTTTTACAAAACAGATGTCCGCAAATTAAAATTTTAAATTCGAAAATATGAATTTTTAACTAAACAGATTTTAATTTACAAATGACTGAATTAAACTAAAAAAGACGATTTTTTCTACAAAACAGTTGAGTTTTTAACTCGATAATTGGAAATTTCAATAAAAATTTTAATTTTCAACCAAATATTCCAATTATCTATCAAATTGTTAAATTTGTAAAAGAAAAGGATTAATTTTCTGCAGAATAGTTTAATTTTCAATAATCAAGTTCATTTTCCACAACTTATTTCAATTATCAACAACAACAGTAATTATTAACTAAACAGTTGTATTTAGAACCAAAAAGTTAAATTTTTTAAAGCCAAAGGGGTGAATTTTAAACCAAATATTTGAGCTTAAAAAATTCAAATTTTCTACAAACAGTTAAATTAGAAAAACCGCAAGGTATAAATCTTTAACCCAAAAATTGAATATTTAACAAAGTAGCTCAATTTTTATCCAAGCAGTTAAATTTTCAAAGAAAATTTTTTCATTTTACATCACAAATGGTTGAATTCAACTAATTCCAAAACGGAAATTCACAGACATTTTTAAACTGAATTTTAGGCGATTTATGGCAAGTTACCATAAATCACCGAAACTGTCATAAATTTACGGACATTTATAAAAATGTTCAAAAATGAATTTTGGGTTATTTATGGTAAGTTACCATATTTACCTGTAAAAATACTATAAATACCCGAAGATCATAAATTTCCGGATATTTATAGAAATTTTTAAATTTAATGTTGGTTAATTTATCTTAATAAATTTCAAAAAATGAATTAAAATGTTTAAAATTGAATTTTGATTAATTTATCGCAAGTTAACCCTTAAACGGCCAAAACGCCACTACCGGTACACTGCTTTTCAACGGCCAATAACTAAGACTATTCGACACTAGAAAAAATTGAGACACATATATTTTCATTGCATAAGATCTCCTCTTTCCGATGGTGCGAATGAAATTCCTCAAAAAATTTATTTATTATCCCAAAATGCAGTTTAAACAAAAAAAACGTGATTTTTCGTGCCTATTTTTTTTTTGGGAACCATTTTTCAAAGATTTTCGAGTCTATAATTAACCTGGAATCTCACTAACCGGTGGAATAAATGTCTAAACTTTGAGAATCCATGGTTCAAAGATCGATTTTTCGTTTTAGTATTTTCAAAATGGCGTCTTAATGGCAACATTTTTGTGAAAAAATTCATGAATTTTTTTACAATAAACGATGCGCTTTTCGGAAAAATCATCAAGAATAAAAAGTTCTTGTAATCAGCCAAGGAATACGCCTGATTTTTTTTGAAGCGTTTTGAACAAAATTTTGGATTTTGCATATGAACAATTTTTGCAAAATTCAAAATTTTGCTCAAAACGCTCCGGAAAAATTCAGGCGTTTTCCTCGGCTGATTACAAGAACTTTTTATTCTTGAGAAATTTTCCGAAAAGCGCATAGTTTTTCAATAAAAAATTTCCAACGACTCCGTAACCTTTATTGCA
>NC_046658.1:124949682-124955252 GCF_010883055.1 Belonocnema kinseyi
CATTTATTCACTCAAAAAATTTGGTGCAGTTTGTTCCAATAGAAAAAAAATTATCCTTAAAAAATGGGGTGGCCCTATAAATATGGGACACACTGTATAGTGAAGTTCAATCGTAATTGTGCGAGCTGCCTCGTCCGAATAGATCATATTATGTAGTAACGCAGTTAATGCTAGTTCCGGCACAGTTATTTTAAATTTGAATTCAAATTTTTTGCCCGCCATGCTTGTACGCTAGATGGCACCATATTCCGTCTTCCCGAGACTCTCCATTATATTTTAAAGCAGGTTTAAATCGCAACGCTACGAAAAACTAAAAACCCTTTTTACCGTTTATATATATATATATATATATATATATACATTAGGGTGTGGTTTAAAGTTGGAAATTTTATTAGGTGGGTGTGATCTATTCAGACGAGGCAGCTCGCACAATTACGATTGAACTTCACTATAGGTAAGTTCGTTCAATCGTTCAATTGTACTTCGCTGCCTCGTCCTCTAGATCACATTATGTAGATGTTTAAAGCTAAAGGTCGTTGCGATTTTTATATAGAATCTTAGATTTTATTTTTATACCAGAGTTAACTCATTATTGTAGACTACATGTTATCCGCTACCTAAAAGAACTGCAGAAGCGAAATCATTTTCTTGGGAAATGGGACGATTATAAAATCGAGCAAAAACTGTCGAATTTTTGGACCAGTCTGCTGCTTGTCGAATACTGCTTTTCTCCATGCTTTCCTTTATCCAACGGCTTATGGACTGTGAGGTTGCCTCATGATAAGGTTTTTTAAAAGTGAGAAATAATTTGCTCATATTTTCTTGCCGAAGGGCAGACGTTTTTTGAAAGTAAGTTTGTAGTACTGAAGCTGCACATATCTGTGGGTTCTTCGTGAAGAAGGGAATATTAAGCACTGTTTGGTTTGTGTTACGACCTGTGGTTTTTATTCTGTCTGGTATTTTAATTTGTATTAATTTTTCCCTAGTGTGTATATTATTTAACTTTATTTTCGCGAGTGTTAGAACGCACTGAGCCGTTACTAATGCCGGTAGGGTGGCTAATTTTTTAGTGAGTCTTTCCAGAGAAAGGTTTTCATTCGGGTCTGATTTTGAGAAAAATCGCAGAACTGGCTCCGGGTCCCATGTAGTTAAATACCTGGGCTTTTGTTGCTTCAAAACTGCAACTCCTTTAAAAAATCTCGATACAGCTATATCTTTTCCAAGTTCATTTCCCATCAGAAGGGACAATGCTGCTCTATAAATGTTTAAGGTGCTGTAAGATTTTGTACTTCCAAAAACTTTCGTGAAAAATTGGAGAACAGTTTTTGTTGACTTTTTGAACAAGGGAACTTCTTTTTCTTGGCAAAAATCCCACCATGATTGTATGGCTTTGCCATATTGTTTTAGGGTCCCTTCGGAGATGGATGTCAGCATTATCGTTGCAGCCTGGTCTGCTGCTCCTCTTGCTCTGAACGCCTGCCTGATAATCGTCCCGCTACTAGGGAAAGTGTCGCCCACAGCGGGTGTGTATCTCTGTAAGGACATGTCAAAAGACTTATATTAGGTCTAAATATTACGGGCTCGGTTACCATCAAAGAGATAAAGGTTGGATACCAGGGTCGGGTTGGCCAGAGTGGCGCAACTACAATCCCCTCTACTTTATCTACTTGGATTTATCGTAATACTCTTAGTATTGTGGAAAATGGTGGGAAAGCGTAGAAAAAATGACAGGACCAATTCACTGTGAAAGCATCTACACCAGCAGAGTATGGATCCCTATGCCACGATACGAATTTTTGGCACTTAGCATTATTCCTTGATGCAAAAAGGTCTATTGCCATAGGACCAAATTTTTTCTTAATTTCTGGGAATGCCCAGTCTGTGAGCTCCCATTCTATTTCACTCGGTACGACTCTTGATTGCTCATCGGCTTCTACATTTTCTTCCGACCTTATAGTAGATACGAAGCGTGAACCAAATCTGTCGTCTCTCGCACCACTGCCATATGACTCTACTGAGCTGTGTGAGTTTTGGGTGCTGAATACCCCCCATTCTGTTCACGTATGAGATTCCTTTCGTATTGTCCATCCTGAGAAGTATTTCACAATTTTTAGTTTCCTTTGCGAAGCATTTTAACCCAAAAAATGCTGCTTTAAGCTCTAGGTAATTCATGTGGTGCTTTTGTTCTTCCTGGTCCCACCATCCGTGGGCTTTATGACCTTCACAGAAAGCACACCATCCAGTAAGTGATGTATCAGTAAATATTTCTATTTTCGATTTGCGTTTTGCCTGAAAACTTGGTACTAACTCTCTGGTAGATTCTTTTTTCTTTTGAGGTAATCTGATACAGAATTTTCTGCTGTCTAAATCAAAACCTAAGAAATTACATAATTGTGAGGGCTTAAGCTGGCATTTTTTTTTAATTCATGATAAACCCTAGCGATTCGAGTGTGTTTTGAGCTATTTTAACATTTTCCCTACATTCGGTTTCAGTTTGCGCAATAAAAAGAATATCGTCTAAATATATGACGATAGTAATCCCTTGCTGCCTTAGTTCTTGGGCTACTGGCTTTAGAATTTTTGTGAAAGTGTACAGTGCTGTACAAAGCCCAAAGGGCACACAATTAAATTCATAGATCTTATTATCGAAATAGAATCTGAGGAATTTTCGATCATTTTCTGCTACGGATATTAAAAAATATGCATCTTTTAAGTCAAAAGAGGCCATGTAACAGTCTTTCCTCACAAGTCGAAGGGCTGTTTTTATGTCCTCAATTTTGAAATGTGGTGGGTTAATAAACTTATTGAGTGCTTTTAGGTTAAGTATGAACCTGTCACTTCCATCAGGTTTTTGCCTTAAAAAGTAAGGACATAAAAATTTCTCCTTAGTGGAAACGCATAAAGAAACTGCATTTTTCTCTATTAGCAACTTAATCGCTCTTTGAATTTTGCGTTTCTCTTCCACTGCCAGGAGAAGTTCGGACGGTTTTTTGTTTTGGTGCGGTTTGCTGGAAAAAGGCAACCTATACGCTTTTATCGATTCTAAAATGAATCGGTTCGAAGTCGTTTCTTCCCAAGATTTTTCATAATACTTTAGACGACCTGAAAAACTTACTTCTATCTCCTCGTGTTGTATCGCCTGTCGCTGATTCTCAAATACTGAGGCTTCTGCCCTCCACTCCTGCTCGATGAAGTGTTCTTGGGAGGGCCCTTCCAGTTTAAATTGGAGCCCGAAGATCTAGGAGTTCGTGCGTCTCTTGGAGCTCCATTATTTTTATATAACGATTGAGTCCTTTTTGGATTAGTCGTCGAAACAGCGGATCTCTCCAGGTCTTTGGCGACTTTTTCGACCTCTTTAGCTGTTTTTAGCTTTTCTGCAAATGAATCTCCAATAACAAAGTGTTGACTTCCGTTTGTTCAGACACTGTTTTCAGGACCGGGTCTAAATCAGGAGTTATAAAGGCCCGTCTTGCCATCGATAACTCATACTGTTGCTAGTTTTTTTTGATCTGCGACCCTAAAGTCATCTTTTTTCTTGGCCGTTGGTTTTAGCCGAATTTCTGGATTGAGGGACGGAGCACCCATCATAGCGCAATTTTTTGCTGGTGGATATTTTTTCATCAGTTCTTTAATTGAATCTTTTGGCAAGCCCGATTTGAGGATTTTTGTCCATATATCTGCAACTGAATCAACAATTGGCGGAGACAGCACTGCTTATTTGAAGGTATTCTTTTTCATTCGGTCAAGTAGAGGATCTACTTTATCAACAGCCTGTTCAGTTTTCTTATCGCCCTTTTTGTTGCTTTTTTCAGTCTTACCGACTGAGTTCTCTCTATCGGAGCTTGATTTGCTTCTCGAGCTGCGATTTTTAAATCGCGATCGACTTCTTGAGTCGGATGAATGAGAACTGCCGCTTGAGGATCTTGAACTATTTTTGTTGGACTCTCCTCTAAGGTGTGACGTTTCTCGCAGAAGACGCGCACCACTTTTTTCGCGAGGGGTTCTAGATTCGAAACTTGAACGATGGCGTGACGTGCTTCTCGAGCGACGCGCACCGCCGCTGGTCTTTTTTCCTCCGAGGTGTGACGTTTCTCGCGGAAACGCGCACCACCCTTTTTTCGAGGAGACCTGGACTTAGAGCGGATCGGAGATCCCGTCGATGAGTTGGATGATGAACTGGACGATGTCGAACCTGAACGCTTCCTGCGTCTCTTGACACGTCTAACTTCCTCTTCCAGTTTTCGCAGATTCTTCAGGATTCTTTCTTCTTTGTTATGCTTCCTCTTCTTTCCTCGGCGACTTTCATCTTTATTTAGTGGACTCATGTTCCAAAAAACCACATAAAACACTTTACTTTTCAATTTTTGCCTTAGCGTTCGATGTGACTCGGAACGCACAGAACTACATAATGGAGAGTCTCGGGAAGACGGACTAGTAGGAAATTAATCTTTTTAGTTGAAAATTCAATTATTTCATTCAAAATTGATCTATTTTGTTGAAAATGCAACATTTTAACTTCGAATATTAGAAAATTGAAGTGTTTAAATTTGAATTTAATATTAGTACTTACCTTCTTTTATTCCAACAATGCATTCCCCTATTTTCATGAAAAATTTCTTAACTACAGAATTGATTCATCTGCCGGATTTGTTAGCTTTATATCTATCAAATATAGCAAATAAATAGTTTAAACAATATTTCAAATGTTTAACACAAAAGGAATCTCTTTTTAAACGTTTCGTGTTATAATGTCTTGAATTTGATTGTATGATTCTTAACAAATGAATTCAAACCTTGTAAAAAGGGAGGAAATTAGGTAAAAATTCTCTATTTCAGGTATTTTTGGGGGAATCTTTTAAATTCAAAGGGAAAAGGTGGATTATTTAAAAAAATGAGACAGAATGTGATCTCCGTCGACGCTAAAAAAAGGTGATTTCTTTTTTCAGGTCATGTCAACTGAGAATTCAATTGGGAGCGTGATACGGATAAGGCCAATTTTCACGTGAGATGATGAGGAACGTAAAAATGGGTGCCTGGCAGGTGTGAGGGGATGCGTTCACCTGTGGCGACCTGTCAAAGGTGCGAATTTTTGGCAGTTAACTTACGTGACTCGGATAAGGTTGAAAATTGGTGTACATGTATGGGCTGACATTAGAAATAGCACCTGCGCATTGCCAGGCACTTACCTGGATGCAAAAGTGTTGCCAGGCGGCTTCGAAGTCGCCGGAAACTCAGGTGAAATTTCTTGAAGTTGATTTTACAGGAAAAAGTTTGAAACAAAAGTTGGTCCACTCCCGGAGATGCATATTTTCATTGGTATATAATTTTTTGATAAAATTGATATATTTTGAGAAAACATCGATTAAAGAAATACCATAAGAATAAAAAGCATTTTTTATTGACAACAAGTGATTTTTTCGAAAATTATTAAGAGAAAAAAGGTACTCTATTACAGGTATATTCCAAGAGAATGAGAAGTATTTGTTCAAAATGTTAATATTTACCAAGTTATTCGCATTTTTCCTTCTTTTTCCCATTTTTTCAATCACCTGCTGTATCTTTAGCAATTT
>NC_046658.1:124955352-124957133 GCF_010883055.1 Belonocnema kinseyi
TCTTTTAAATTTTTATAAATTTCTATTTGTTTAAACAATCTTTATTTGCTCACGTAGTTTTTTCCGATAACTAAAAAAATTAAATAAAATAGAAAACATACAGTTATTTTTTTCGCTGTATAGTGTATGAAAAGAATAAAACAACAACTTTTTAATTGTTTAAACATATATAATTTGTTTAAATAATTACTTTCCCAAAAAGTTTTAAAATAGTATTTTTTAATTAAACCTAATATTTAATGATTTTGAGGAGTAGCAAAGTAATTTCACATACTTCTGTAAAATCACACAGTGAAGTGTGTGATGTTTACAATGATACAATATGCAATTTTCCGAAACCTTGTAATTTTACACAAATCTTTTTTTACAGTGTAATTAATCGAAAAAAGATAGGCATAGGATACTATTTTGAAAAGAAAGTTGATATCAGGCTCCATTTGTAGAAATTTCAAAAACAGACAATAAATAATTGCTTACGGTCATGTGACGACTGGGTATCCCAAACAGATTCCTCCTAATTAAATCCTGCCGCATTAGTAACAAAAAAATAAATGACTTTTTCGGGCAAACGGTACAACCTTCAAAAAAAAAAATCAGACAGAAGATTTTCAACTAAAGAAAAACTATAAATTGGTTACAAATTGGTTTGTGCTAGGATGCGTGGTTTTTTAAAAATAAAAGACAACATTAACAATGTTTAAAATATAATTTTTGGACACACGACACGAAATATGAAATATGTTGAAATAAAAGTGTTTCATCCAAAACAGAGCTAAAAATGTGTCATGATTTCCTGTTGTGGGACCGTCGTCTTTGATTTAGTCGTAACAATTAGAATTATAAATATCAAAATTAGATTTTTTGGTAAACGATACAAGTTATGAACAGACGATTAAGAGATAAAACATATCCACCCAAAAAGTATCCTAAAATTTGCTATGAATAATTTTGAAACTAAATGGATAAATTTTATTTTAATCGCGAAAAACACGCTCAAAAATCAGAAAATTGAGCAGAAATGTATTGATATAATGCATTTTTCAGCGTACCCAATAATAACATTTGATGCAAAATAAGAAACATATATTCAAATGATCAGATAAATAAAAATGTTTTTTGCAATATCTGAATAAGTGATTCCAGGCCGACTTAAAGAAATACATGTAATGTACATTTGATATAAAACTGTTGAAAATAGCGTATAAAGTTGAACATTTTGGGCTCAATCCAGTGTGAAGTACGACTATTTATTAAACAATTTCTCAGCAATTACGATTCATCTTCACTGAGGTTTTCTTCTTCGCTTTGAAAACCGCTGCCGCCAGCTGTAAACGAAACAAACCATTTATGCAAGGAAATATAATAATAACTATTTTATTGCATATAAATACATTTATATTTACTATTAATTTATTAATTATATTATTATTGTCTTTAATTGTTGTAATATATTGATCTGATTGTTATGAAGCTCAACAATTTGTATTTTAAAATAGCATAATAGTGTCTCCGAGTATAGAACTGCATTAAAAATGCACCACCAAGAATTTGTAATGCCTACGCCAATGACCCACGCTGGGTCTGGGAAACTTGACATTCGTCACGGTAATAAAGATCGAACGTATCTCGACGACTAAACATAAACTTTAACAATAATAAATAATGGGTATTTTAAAGACAAGCGATTTTGTTGTTTAATTTTTATAATCATATTCATCTTTATTACAACTTTCTACGATAATCAGAAGCTGAGAACGTGACACTGATTATGATTATTTATA
>NC_046658.1:124957233-124959765 GCF_010883055.1 Belonocnema kinseyi
CACCTGAGTTTCCGGCGACTTCGAAGCCGCCTGGCAACACTTTTGCATCCAGGTAAGTGCCTGGCAATGCGCAGGTGCTATTTCTAATGTCAGCCCCTACATATACACCAATTTTCAACCTTATCCGAGTCACGTAAGTTAACTGCCAAAAATTCGCACCTTTGACAGGTCGCCACAAGTAAACGCATCCACTCACACCTGCCAGGCACCCATTTTTACGTTCCTCAACATCAGACGAACATCTCATGTGAAAATTGGCCTTATCCGTATTACGCTCCCATTTACGTTGTCAGCCCACGGAACATACTCGTATGAACTGGCGACGAACACTATAATGTATATCGTTTCCATTTAAGTGATAAAATACATCTTATTAAAAAAAAGTATTATTATTAGATGTTAATGAATTAAAATTCGCTATTCAATGATTATTTCTGAAGAATAATTTAATGCAGAACAAATAGAAAAATCTATCTCGACCTGGATTTGAACCTGGAACGCCACTATTCATGCGTGGAGTGTTAACTAATTACGCCACCGAAACCGCAGCTGATCTGTTCTTATTCTTGAAAGCTACTTTACAGGGTATATCATACTTAAATGTGTAGTATTTGAAGATTAACTATGTAGTTTAAGGTTAAACTATTTTTATGAAGATTTAAATATTTGGTAGATAATTCGTTCTTGGGGGGGGGGGGGGTAGACAATAAATAGTCATCAACGAAGTGGAAAGGGGGGGTTCAAAAAAGACCAGAAATAAGTAACGTAGTTTATGGACGGCTAATTGGTTGACGCTTAACTCAGGTATGATGACGCTCCCGGTTCAAATCCTGTCCTTGGCAGTTCTTTCTTGTTTTTCAAAAAATTATTTATCCATTTTTTGTTCAAAATTAAAATCTCTTTTGCTTGAAATATCAACTATTATATTCTTCTCTGAGAATTAATCTATTTTTGTTCAAAATTTATTTTTCTTTGAAATTATAACTACTTTGTTTTAAATTATTATTTTCTATTGATGATTGTGATTAAAAACCCTTTTTGTGTTCAAAATTTAACTGATTTGTTAAAAGCATCTTTTTCTTTTAATTAATATATTTTGTTGAAAATTTGTGTTTTAGTAGAAAATAATAAGAAATGAATTTCCTTCTGTTAAATATTTATCATTTTATTTAAAAAGTTACTTCTTTTTCGTTATTTCTGCTTGAAAATTGATCTTTTTTAGTTTAAAATTCAGTTATTTCGTCAAAAATACAAAATTGAAGTAAAAAATTGAAAATTCGAAGTTGATTAAAAAATAAACATTTTGTTTTATTTCCATGGCAATATACGGATTAACCCTTAAACGGCCAAAACGCCTCTGTGTACACTGCTTTTCAACGGCCAATAACTAAGACTATTCGACACTAGAAAAAACTGAGACACATATATTTTTATTGCTTAAGATCTCCTCTTTCCGACGGTGTAAATGCAATTCCTCAAAAAATTTGCTTATTATCCCAAAATGCAGTTTAAACAAAAAAAAACCTGATTTTTCGTGCCTATTTTTTTTTGTGAACCATTTCCAAAGCTTTTCGAGTCTGTAATTAACCTGGAATCTCACTAACCGGTGTAATAAATGTCTAAACTTTGAGAATCCATGGTTCAAAGATCGATTTTTCGTTTTAGTATTTTCAAAATGGCGTCTTAATGGCAAAATTTTTGTAAAAACATTCATGAATTTTTTTACAATAAACGATGCGCTTTTCGGAAAAATCATCAAGAATAAAAAGTTCTTGTAATCAGCCAAGGAATACGCCTGATTTTTTTTAAGCGCTTTGAGCAAAATTTTGGATTTTGCATATGAACAATTTTTGCAAAATTCAAAATTTTGCTCAAAACGCTCCGCAAAAATTCAGGCGTATTCCTCGGCTGATTACAAGAACTTTTTATTCTTGAGAAATTTTCCGAAAAGCACATAGTTTTTCAATAAAAAATTTTCATCAACGTGGAGGTCGACGAATATCGATAGTCTCTTTTTTTAAAAGGATTTTATATATTTTTTTTACATTTTTTAATTTTTTTTTTATGCAGAATTTTTTTCATTTCAGATTTCAATCCGTTGAAATCATTTTGATCCTGCTGTTTCAGAATGTAATTTTGAGAAACAATGTAAGCAGCAATACATATTGCAATCAATGCAAAATCTAGTAGTCCTCTGGCGACAACGTTCATTACTACATAATGCTCTTGTTCGTGATTCGTATCTGTGAGTTTCGAAATCACCTAGTTTTGATTGCGACAAATATTTCCTGCTGATTTCTTTACAGAAATCTTTCGTTTTCAATTTAACTATATTATTCTTGTTGCAAATTTTCCAAATTACGGTAGCATTTGTAAATGATGATTCTATTATTCGTGAAAAAATTTTAAAATTCGGTCTGGGAAATTCCTATCCCGAATTCTTGTCATCTGATGAATCATCTCCATCAGAGCCAGAGTAATCTGGATTAGGTATGATGATACGTTCATCATTTTCATCGGAATCCCATTCCG
>NC_046658.1:124959865-124990711 GCF_010883055.1 Belonocnema kinseyi
AATACGCCTGAATTTTTCCGGAGCGTTTTGAGCAAAATTTTGAATTTTGCAAAAATTTTTCATATGCAAAATCCAAAATTTTGCTCAAAACGCTTCAAAAAAAATCAGGCGTACTCCTTGGCTGATTACAAGAACTTTTTATTCTTGATGATTTTTCCGAAAAGCGCATCGTTTATTGTAAAATAATTCATGAACTTTTTCACAAAAATTTTGCCATTAAGACGCCATTTTGAAAATACTAAAACGAAAAATCGATCTTTGAACCATGGATTCTCAAAGTTTAGACATTTATTCCACCGGTTAGTGAGATTCCAGGTTAATTACAGACTCGAAAAGTGGTTCACAAAAAAAAAATAGGCACGAAAAATCAGGTTTTTTTTTGTTTAAACTGCATTTTGGAATAATAAATAAATTTTTTGAGGAATTTCATTGGCATCGTCGGAAAGAAGAGATCTTAAGCAATAAAAATATATATGTCTCAATTTTTTCTAGTGTCGAATAGTCTTAGTTATTGGCCGTTGAAAAGCAGTGTACCGGTAGTGGCGTTTTGGCCGTTTAAGGGTTAATACCATTTTTTTGTTCGTTTCGACTCTGTAAATTTTTTAATTCTGATCCCCAAATTCGTGTTTTGTGACTCAAAAAACCCCCTCCTACTGACTTAAATGGAAATTTACTAATCTAATCAAATATTCGAAATATGAATTACCTTTTTGAATTTTCGAATTTTAGTTCAAAAATTTTTTCTTTTAAATTTAGGTCTCTTTGAGAATTTTTTATTTTGTTTCCAAATTCGTGTTCTGTGTAAAAAAATTCGACTAATTTAGTAAAATATTCAAATCAAGGCATTCTTTCGAATTTGTTAACTTTGACTCGAAATTCGTATTCTATGACTCGAAAACCTCCATCGTACTGACGTTCATTAAAATAAATTTGTCAAAGTTTGAGTCATATTAAAATTTTTTTTAATTTAACCTAAAAATCGTTTTTTTTTACTTAAACGCCCAACGTTTACTGATTTTCATTAAAATCTGCGATTTAAAAAGAACTTACAAAATTTTTGTTGCTTTTTTGAATTTTTGAATTTCGACTTAAAATTCGTATTGTACGCTTAGAAAACGCCTCTTACTGACTTTGATATAAATTAAACAATTTAATCAAATTTCCAAATTGAGTCCCTTTTTGAATTTTGTAATTTTCTTTCAAAATTTGTGTTCCATGACTCCAAAAACCCACTCGTACTGACTTTCATGGAAATCTAACAATTTAATACAGTTTTCAAAATGTGAGTCAACTTTTGGAATTTTACAGATTTGGCCGCAGAGTTGTATTTTTTTACTAACAATCCCACCTGCTATCGACTTTTATTGAAATCTACTAATTAAAAAGAATTTGCAAAATTTTGATTGCTTTTTTAATTTTTGAAGTTTGCCCCCAAATTCGTATTTTACGATTTAAGAAATCCTCGTATTCTGATAGAAAGCAGCCAATTTAATAAAATTTCTAAATGAAGTCAAATTTTAAATTAATTCATTGTTTTTACCGTAACGTTACGTTTTAGTAAATTGTACTGCAATGTACTATTTAAAAAGAATTTCCAACATTTGGTTTGCTTTTTTAGAATTTTTCAATTTTGACTCGAAAGACAGGAATGAACAAAAAGAAGGATTAATAGTAGAAGAGGCTATGATGGGAGGAGAGAAGTGGAAAGTAGTGGGGATTTATGTAAATAAAAGATAATAGATAGTGATTTTAATGCGAGAACAGGAGACAGAGGAGAAAGAGAATGGGGAGAAGAGAGAGGAAGAAAATCCAAAGATAAGGTACTAAATGGGAAGGGAAAAAAGTTGTTGAAGAGCTTGGAGCAGTTGGGATGGTATATCTTAAACTGGAATATAGAAGGGGATGAAAAAGGAGAATATACACGCTTAGGAATTGAAAGGGGAACGGTAATTGATTATGTGATAGTGGATGATGAGGTAAGAGAGAAGGTTAAGAAACTAGAGGTAGGAGAATATATTGATTCGGATCACTTTCCCTTAATAGTTACATTAGAGGGACAAACAAGGAATAGCAATATGAGTAAAAGGGGAGCAAATGTAAAAAGTGTAGAAAAAGGGAATTGGTCAAGGAAAGAAAAAGAACAGTTCAGAGAAAAAATAAGAAATGTTAAAATGGGAGAGGGAAATGTGGACGAGGAGATGGAAAAAATGATAGGAGAAATAAAAATAGGATTAGAGTGCACAAACAATAATGAAGTTAGTAAAGGGGGGAATAGAAGTGAGTGGGATGAGGGCTGCAAAGAGAAAAAAAGGAGGTCAGGAAGCAATTAAGAAAGTGGAGAAAAGAAAAAAGTAATGTGGAAGAATATAGGTAAAAAAAGAAAGAGTATACTGAGTTGTGTTATCAAAAGAAAGAGGAAGAGAATGAAAGGCTTGAGGAAGAGGCGGAGAAGAGGTATGGAAGGTAGTAAATAGAGAAAGAAAAAGAAGAAAAAGAGTAAACCAAGATATTGAAATGATAGAATGTGAGAAATATTTTTTGGATTTGCTAGGAGGAGTAGAGAGAAAAGTTGTAAAGGGAGGAAATTATGGTAGAGAAAGAGACGAGGAGGAGGAGATTTCAAGGGAAGAAATAGCTAAAGTTTTAGGAATAATGAAGGATGGTGAGGCACCTGGTATGGATGAGATTCCAAATGAAGTATGGAAATATGGAGGGGAGGAACTAGAGGAATGGGCATGGATAATGTGTAATAGAGTATGGAGAGGAGAGGGGTGGCCAGATTTATGGAAAGAAGGAGTAGTAAAGCAGTAGTAAAGAAAGGCAAGGGAGAGAAGGTTAAAGATTATAGGGGGTGACGTTGATGCCAACACTGTATATAGTATATGTAACTATTTTGTCGGAGAGATTGAAGATAGAAGTTGAAGAAAAAAGATCGAGTTACCGAATCAGACAGGGTTTAGAAAAGGAATGGGGGTAATGGACAACATATATGTTCTGAACTATCTAGTAAATAAGAGGATTAAAAGGGAAAAAGGGGCAATAATAGCAATGATCGTGGACTTAAAAGCGGCGTTTGACTCATTAAACCGAGGAGAAATAGAAAAAGTTATGATAAAAAAGGGGATAAGAGAGGGATTAATAAAGAGAGTATCAGAAATTTTTAGAGAGACAAGAAGCAGGGTAAAGGTAGGAGAGCAAGTAGGATGGCAGAGGATGAAGAAGGGATGGCGGGATTAATTACAGGATTAGAGAAATACTTAGATGGGAAAAAGTTGAATGTAAATGTAGAAAAGAAAAAATGTAGAAAAGACAAAGATAATGAGATTTAGAAAAGGAGGGGAAAGGAAGTAAGAATGGAAGGGAGATGGAAAGGAATAAAGTTAGAAGAAGTCAAAGAGTATAAATATTTGGGATACATCGTGCAAACGAATGGAGATCATACAGCTCATGTAAGAGAAAGGATAAAAAAAAGCAGCAGGGGTAATGAAACAGATATAGGGAATAGGACAAAGAAGGTTAAACAAATTGGAAAAGGAGAATGTGGTTATTTGATAAGCTGGTATGTCCGGTATTAGGTTATGGAGCAGAGATATGGGGATGGAAAGAAAGGAAAGATATTGAGAGTTTACAAGAAAGGTATATAAGGTAGACACTAGGGGCAGACTGGAGAACGCTAGGATATAGGGTGAGAGAAGAAGCGCAAAGGGATAAGATAAGTATCAGAGCGGGAAAGAGGGCATGGAAATTTGAGACGAAGCTGCGGAAGGGAAAGGGAGGAGAGTTGGCGAGAAAGTGTTTGATGGAGGTAGAAGAGAGGAGAGGGAAGGCGATCGAATTAACGAGATGGGAAGAAGAAAGGAGGGAGTTCTTTAATGATAGAGAAATAGAAGACGGGACTGGAGTAAAGTATGAAGAATTGGAAAAAAGGGAGAAGGAAAGATAATTAATAGAAAGATGGGGGCGATTGAGGAATCAAAATACAATAAATGATATAAGATGATAAAAAAGGAAGAAGTGCCAAAGTATTTAGAAAAAGGATGGGGAGAGAGAAGGTGGACCAGAATAGCAAGATTTAGGTTGGGGAAAGAGGTAAGGGAGGGGATGTACTGGGAGAAAGAAGAGAACAGAAAGTGTAGAATATGTGAATGGGAGGAGGCAACAGAGGAGCATGTATGGGAAGGATGTAGGAGAGGAATGGAAGACAAAGGAAGCTGGCAAGAAAATATGGTTAAGATTCTTGGAGAAGATGGATTAGGAGAAGAATGGATGAAGGAGTTGGAGGGTGCTAGAGGAGCGAATGAGGGAGAATGAAGGAATGCACGTGAAAGAGGTAAATGGTGGTATAAAAAAGTGAAAAAAGAAGGACACGGAAGTCGCTTAGATTAGAAGCGTGAAAATTGTAAGTAATGGTAAAGTAAAAGTTAAGCAGACAAAGATGCGTTTGCGTTCTCATGTTCTCTCTCTCTCTCTCTCTCGCTTGCACTCTCGTTTTCGTTCGCTCGCTCACTCGCTTGCTAATAAGTCCTAAATTGCGCTATCGCAGGAAATAGAAATAAGTAACTAGATATACGACTTTACGTAAATAGTTGTAAATCCTACCTTTTGCCGACTTTTATTGTCTACTAATTAAAAAGAATTTCCAAAATTTTGATTGCTTTTATAAATTTTTGAATTTTGACTTCAAGTTCATATTTTATGATTTTAAAAACCCCCTTGTACATGCTCTGATGAAAATCGGCCAATTTAATACAATTTCCAAATGAAGTCACACTTTCAATTAATTAATTTTTTGTTTCTCCTGACACTAACTTTTAATAAATTTGATTGAAATTGACTATTTAAGAAGAATTTTTTTAATTTGGATTGCATTTTGGAGTTTTTACTCAAAATTCTTGCTATGAGACTCGAAATCCCCACTTGTACTGACAGAAATCTAATAGACAAATTCATTAAAATTTTTTAAATTTCAGTGAAATTTTTAAATTTTGAACCCATAATTATATTCTACAATCTATAAACTATGCATATAAAATAGAAAGAACAAATTTTAAATGCTGAAAAATAGCCGAACAATGCATTTGCTAAGTATGTTCATTTCATCAATTATCAAATGTTTTCGATTTATTAGAAGTATGTTAATCATTGATAAGTAATTAGCCGGTCATTCCGTGAAACAGCGTAATTTTATTTATAAACACATAAAACTTTGTATTAGTTTATAACAAATTCAATCCATTTATAACATTTTCGTGGCTATTTAACATATTTATTTGAATAATCGCTTTATGTTTTCAATATATTTTTGAATGAATAAAAGTATTTGTAAAAAAAGCTACACTTCAAAACTATCCATATTCTTTCATTCATATTATTTTTAAAACAATTTTTTTCACAATTAAGTGTTAATTAATTAAAATTTGATGATTAGCGATTACTTAGAAGAAATAATTTATTATAGATCAAGAAAGAAGTCTGTCCTAGTCCGGATTTGAACCTGTGACAATTGTGCCCTTTCTGAACAAAGGGAGTTTAATTTAAATCATTTTTGGCTTACGTTATTACGAGGCCTGGGTGGCATAATTGGCCAACGTTCAGCTCATCCATATAGGCGTTCACGGTTCAAATGCGGTCTGTGGCAATTTTTTTTAAAATTATTTAACCGAAGCAATCATTAAAGATTCAATTTTAATTTAGTAAATTATTAAAACTCGCACGTTTATATACTTTTAAGTGGTAAAAAAAGCTTTCAAAAATTATTTATAATTAAGTGAAAAATATTGGTGGCAACTGTACTTTGATAATATGGCCTTCGTATCTCATGTTTTAAGTCAGTATTTCTCGTGGCTGCATAGTGTCTGGTCAATATATAGTGCGCACTTTCGTCGTGTTTTAGGATTCTGCGATTTTATAAACTTTAATTAATTAATTACAAATTATAAATATATTTGTTATCAAAAGTAAATTCTTATATTATTTTGAACTATAATTAAAATTTGTGAGTCGTTTTTCTTGTGTTTTAAATTTGGATACGCATCGCATCATCTGATCAGAATTATGAGAATAAAAAATCCCTGACCTTTAGAGATTCTATTTTAGAAGCGAAGCAAAGTATTGGAAATTGCATACGATCAGTTTTTATGTAAAAGAAACTAAAATATTTTACATTATAAATACGATCTGTAATGGAATATGTATTACCCTTGAAAAATTGTAGAGCCTTTTACCATTAAAATAAAAAACTCGAGTCTAAAAAATAAATTTTTGATTCTTAGAATATATAACATTTTTTTGAGATTCAGGGGAATTAGTATAGAAAAAAAGTTGGTATTTTGCAAACTTTTCAAGAAAAATGAAAGTAGCATTATTTTTCTCGGCACTTTTAGTAGCTAGTCGTGCTGATGCAGAAAACGTTTCAGAAACTATAAAAAATGGTAGGAAATAGGTGCAATTTTCAATATTTTAAAACATTTGAGCAAAACTTTTTTATTATGAAACAATAATTTTACTGAGAAGCTTTAAACAATTAAAGGAGTTTTATTTTTAGCTTTAGCTGACGTTTCAAATGGTACAGTGAACAAAATTTTCAAAAAATTATTGGAAGAGTTGAAAGGAGTTATAAAACATGGAAGCAAATTTTTTGGAATTCCCTCCATGGATCCTTATGAAACAGGACCAGTGAATACAACAATAAAATCAGAAGATATAAGGTACATTTATTAATTTTACATTTTTATACAAAAATATTGCATTTTATTTTAATTTCTAAGGTTTTCATTTTTAAGACAAAAAGCTGGAACAGAAGATGTTAAATTATTCATTTATTAACTACTTACTAATTGATATAATTTGTTCATAATTTGAAAACATTTCAGAGCAAATCTTTCAGTTCTCAATATAGGTATTTTTGGTCTCTCGAATTATGAAGTTACTAAAGCAGAAATTAAAGGAATATCAATAATAAGCATAGGTTTTGATTGGCCTGAATTGAAAGGAAATATATCATCCTATGATATAAGTCATGGCCGAGTGATGGATTTTGTTAACATTTTCGGAAATGGAGACGCAGTGTAAATACTTGAACAGTATTAAATAATAATTTTATGAAAGGGTTGCTACAAGTTAGGGAATTTTTTATTAACTGAGTTTGAAATTAATCTGATTATTTGGTTAAGAATTCAACCATTTTGGTTAAAAAATGATTCTTTCAAGGGTAAAAGTTAATCTTTTATTAGAAAGTGCATCTTTTTTTCTCAAAAGTTAAAATTTTTGTATTGAAAATTCAGTTCTTTTGGTTGATTGTTGAACTATTTTGTTGAGAATTCGTCTTTTTACTCGTAATTAAAATTCAACAGTTTTTGGTGTAAAATTACCATCTTTTTTGGTTGAAACACCAACTCTCGCAGAAAACTTATCCCTTTGGTTGAAAATTTATTTTTTTTGTTGTGCATTAGTGAAAATTTCTATTTTTCTGTTAAAAATTCAACTATTTGGTTGAAAATGCGTATACTTTGTTAAAAATTTAATTCTTGTTGTAGAATATTAATCTTCTCAGTAACTTATTCATATTTTCGGTTGAAAATTAATTTTTTTTGCTTGAACATTTGGAACTCTAAGATTGACAATTTCATTAAAAATTCAATCATCTGGTTGAAAATCGATGTATTTTGTTAAAAAATAATATTTTTCATTCAAAATGCAAGTTTTCAGTTGAAAATGGAACTATTCTATTACAATTCATTGTTTTGGTTGATGATTCTAGTTAAAAACCCTTTTTCTGTTCAAAATTTAATTGATATTTTGAAAAATATTCTCTTTAGTTAAAAAATGTATTTCTTCAATTTAAATTTAACTATTTCATGTTTTGTTAACAAATTTCCATCTCGAATTAAAAATTCATTTACTTGGTTTAAAATTTAACTGTTTGATTAAAATTTTAACTATTTCTTTAAGAATTGATTTTACCCAGTGAATAATGAATTTTGTTACGGAAGATTTAGCTCTTTTTAGATTAAGTTCAAAATTGATCTGCTTTCGGCAAAAATTCGTTTTTTTTTTAAACTTATTTTTCTAACTGAATATTGAACTATTCCATTTTTGGTAAAACTTTATTTTTGTTAATTAAAAATCAATGTATTTTCTTGATAATTCGCCTTTTTTGGTTGAATTTAACTGTTTTTGGTTAAAATTCACTTAATGTGGATTTTGGTTAAGAACTCTCTTTTTTTCAAAATTTGATTGGTTTGTTAAAAATATATATTCGTTGGTTGAAAATTAATTTCTTCAACGCAAATTTAGCTATTCCATGTTTGGTTAAAAATTTCTCTTCTTCAGTTTTGGTTAAAAATTAGTTTTTTTACTGAAAATTTAACTCTTTTATGTACAGTTGAAAATTGATATATTTTTGGCGAAAATCCGTTTTTTGTCGAAAATTTATTCTTCTAACTGAATATTGAACTGTTGAAAAGTCAACTATATTTCGTTCAAAAGTTATTTCTTCGGTGGAACATTCATAATTTTAGTTTAAAATATACGTCATGAACTGAAAATTAAGTTATGCACTTTTTTTCTCAAAATTGCCCTTTTTCAACTGAAAATTTGATTTTTCCATTTTTGGTTTTAAAGTAATCCTTTTGTGTTGAAAACTCAACTATTTGGTTGAAAATTCATGTATTTTACGCATTTCTTACGTATATTGTTCATGGTCCCACATAAAATGTTCTATGAATACTAAGAGTTTTTAGAATAACATAATATTGTTTAAATTATTATTATTATTATAACATTATTGATCCCCTAGGTGTAAAATAATTTTTATGCCTAAATGAAAAGTTCATAACGGCCAGGAAATGAAACAAATTTGTCAGAGAAAAGTCATGAGGAATTCGAAATTGAGATTTTGTTGCAACCCTGAATAATTTAATTTACTTATTTTTAATTAACAATTATCTTTAATATATAATTTCTCAGGTACAAGTTTAAGAATTTAACATTTATTTCGGATATTTTTCTTCAATTCAAAAATAAAGAAGCGTCTGTAAAATATATGAAATCGGAAGTTTTTCTTGGAGGTCTTGAGGTATGTTTCTTATTTAATTATAATTCTTATTGAACCCGGGTAGAAATTGCCTCTTTATGCCTAAATTAAATATTGGCTCTCACGAGGCATTTGGTGCCTTAAAACATTTTTTGCCTTACAAACATCTGTTGCCTTAAAAATTTGAACGATTTTTTCTTAAAGATCGATTTAATTTGAAATTAGCAATAAGTTTAGTTTTAGAATAACGTGCGCGGGGAGTATAGTTAATAATCGAATGTTAATAAAAAATATGACAAAACGGAGGAGTGTCTTTCAGAGGCTACAGAAAGGTATATAAAATCTTTAGATTAAACTTTTGCAAAGAAAATTTATTTTACAATTGGATTAATATTTTCCTTCTTTGCATCAAAAATTTCTGATAATAGATTATGGCAATGTGCTGGTTAAACTTTAATATTACTGCAACCATAGCATCACACTTCAGAATTTAAAGCATGATCAATTTTTTAATAATTTAATAATATTTGATTTGAAGCAAAAAAATAAGAAACAATAGCATATGCTTTTGAATAATAGTGTGTGAGGGACTATCAAGATTCTATAAAGACCCTATTAATAGGCCCTTATTGGGTGGCCTACTGATGACCTCGCTAGCTGAGCGTAACACTTTCGCTTGCGCCCTCGATAGATAGCCACTTTAGGGCCTCGATAAAAAAAATGAAATCTAGACAGGACCTCTCAAGAACCAAGTCATAATTTCTACCCGCGAAGTTAAAACTTTTATTTTTATATTATTATTTGTTGATTTATTTTCTTCAATTGAAATTTCCAGAATCTGAATCAAAAAACGATTTTCTTTTTTAGTTTTATACCGATGGATTATATGATGACAAAATGATATCTGAAAAGATGAGTTATGTTATTTCTGAAATTGGACCTACTGCCATCGAAATGAACCAAAAAGAATTGACAGACGCAATTAATAATCGATTAATAAATATTCTTAATAAATTTCTCCGAAAATTTACTGTTGATGAACTATTCGATTCTGTAACTGGGATACTTCCTGGGATTAAACGAACTATTCGAGAGGAATATGACACGGTCCGAGATACAATTGTTTCCATTATCTCCTAATTATGATTATTCAAAAAAGAATGTATGTACATTAAACAATGTAAAATCAAACTAAAAAAATCCATCACATGTTTTTCTATTTTCTATTCTGAATGTAATTGAATGGGCAAATAAAATATTTTGCAACTTCACTTCATGACCCTAAAAACGTACTGTTTCAAGTTTCATTGAACAAAGTGATAGTTCATGCCATCATAGGGTAGTTTAATGGAATTACTTCTGGTAATTGTAATAAAGATTCGCAGTAGTGAATTGAATCTAAGTAAAAAAATACACCATATAGAAAATAATTATATTGTCTTTAACTTTTAATCCACCTAACCCCTTTTTTTGTTAGTTCACCTATAGCAGTTTAGTTGACCTGCAGCCTAAAATATACAACTGATTCGTCTAAAAGTTTTAAGATAAATTGTGTAGATGAAGATCCAGTGCTATTATTCAGGTAATTGCCTGTCATAACATTTCTATAGTTATTTCACTTGTTATATTCAAACTTCGATTTTTTAGCAGTTCAGTCAATACAATATTTTGCTGATTTATGAAAAAATTTTAGGGTATATTAAAGCTTTTGTAACGCTTCTCAGGAAATTTTTATTAATTATTTATTTCTAAAGTTACATCACAATTTTCAGCAAAAAAGTACCCTTCCTATGACTATTTCCAGAAGCAAGCCAAACGCCCGGAACAGATGTGAGTAAACAAAGCAGGCTCGCCTCAACGTCTTCAACATACATTTACAGAGTGGGTCTTCAGATAATTAAAACCCAATTGCGAATATCAGAAGAAAAAATTTTAAAAAATTGTAAAGTATTACTAGACTAAACTCCTTATCGAAAATTTGCGAAAGCTTGTTAAATTTTTTATTTTTTCATTTTAATAATCAAATACATTATTCGAAATAAAAAATTATTTCGATTTCCGTACAAATGTTAGCAAAGTTTTTCCATTCTCCTCAAACCATATCAAATATCTCAAAAAGCTTGAAAATGTTATTTGGAAATCTAAAGAAATATATAATTTGTTTAAAATGTTTCAATATGAATATTTCTAAAGTCTACATAATTTTTTTAATTTTCTTAAGAAATTCTAAATATCTTTTAAAATGGCTCGCATTTTTCCTACAGTTTTTTTTTTATAAAATCCTGCAAAATGAAAAAAGTGCTTTGCAATTTCCTACATTTTTTGCAAAAATTTGGAAAATCTTTTCAAATGCTTCATTTTTTAAATTTTTATCTTAAAATGCATTATTTAAAATAAAAAATTATTTTAATTTACGTATAAATGTTAAGAAATTTTTTTCATTTGTTTTGTTTGTTAAAAAATCCTGAAAATAAAAAAAATTGCCTTTAAATTTTCTGTACTAGTGTCTTGATCGACAATTTGGAAAATCTTTTTAAATGTTTACGTTTTTCACTCTTATCTTAAAATTGTATTATTTAAAAGAAAAAATAATTTCAATTTCTAGCATTTAAAAAACACATTAGGAACGATTAAAATCCTCTTAAAACATATTTAGAAGTTCTAAAAAAAATTGAAAAATTCTTTAGATTTTGGAAATATTTTTGAACATTCTAAACAAATTATATACTTTTTTGGATTTTTAAATAAAATTTTCAAGCTTCTTAAGATATTTGATAGTAATGAGGAGAATGAAAATATTTTTCTAACATTGTTTCTAGAAAATTATTAGAAAATTCTTCCTTCATTTTGTTCTTTCAAAAATATTTTAAAAGCTTCTAGTAATAGAAGAAAGACATTTTATCAGCATCATGTGGGTTAAAAAATTTTTGAAGCTGGGAGATTTTTTTTTCAAAAAGTGCAGTTTTTGAATTTTTCTTGTAAACCATAAAAGATATCACAAAAAACAAGAGATATATTTCATTGAACTTTTTCAGATGTATAAGTTAAAGTAAAAATTTAAAATGAATTAGCAACAAATTTAAAGGTGGGTTTATTTTGAAAATCGACTTTTATTTTTTTTTCAGAAAAACCGCTACTATTAGAATGAAAAAGAAAATAATAAATATCTCAATTGGGTCAAAAGTTATAGAGGTTTAAAGCAAAAATTCGGATACTTTAAAAAAAGTAAAAAATGCAAATTAACATTACATCTTAGAATTCTTTTTTTTTTGCAATTCGGAAAAATACGTATCGCCTCATTTCCACTAAAAAAGAACATATTTCGTTCCCGAGAGATTAATTATAATTATATCTTATATAAAAAGAACGACAAGAAACGTAACGAAACTTCCTAACGACTTGCATTATTTTCTATAGTAATTTTTAATGCTTCGCATAGTTTTCAGGTGTATTATATTAATTTTTCAAAAATAATTGCCAAATATCAGAAAATTTCCCTGAATTTCGTGAATAATAAAATCCATCCTTCTATTATTAATACAAAAGAGGTGAGTGTGTCATTGAATGTTAATATCTTGCAAAATAAAATTATATTCATTTTTAAATAAAGTTTTTTAAATAAAATTAATTTTTCTGTCTATTTGCATTCAATTGTATTTTTTTGTAAAACATTGTATATTTTTCTACAAAAAAGTGCATATTTTAACAAAAATATACAATAGTATGTCAGTAGATCTCTCGTAAAAAGGTTTTCTAGTAGTCATAGACTTCCGCAATTGAAGGCTCGGAAAGCAGAACTGAACGAGCGCTCGAGCAGTAGCCAGGAGTGGGGCTGGCGCGCAGAAAACGCGACGAAAGAGAGAACGAATTCCGTGCTACACCTACATTTTTTACATATGATTAATTGAAGGTTCTGAAAGTAGAAACGGACGAGCCCTCAAGGAGTAGTCAGGAGTGGGGATAGTGCACAGAGAACACGCCGAAAGAGAGAACGAATTGCGTTCTCTCTTTCGACGCGTTTTACTGCGCACCATCCCCACTCCTGGCTACTGCTCAGCGCTCGTTCGTTTCTGCTTTCCGAGCCTTCAATTGATAATTTTTTTTTAAACTGTAGGTTTTGCAAAGAGAGTATATTTTTTCTAAGCTGGGAGAAAACACGAACTTTTACCGGGAAAAAGCCGGGAGACGAAAATTTAAAAATAGCGGCCACCCTGGATTTAGAAAAAAAACCATTGACCCCAAACTGCATTTGACTTTTTGAGAATTTTTTAAATAATCAATCTTTCTCTGATAAAAATATTTGTTATCTAGTTTTGTACTGCCGCCCTTCAAGTGTACTCTGATATTGTGACCTTCGCATTTCTTGAGTTAGTATTTCTTCTGGCTGCAGAGGGTCTGGTCAATTTATAGTACGCAGTTACATCGTGTTTAGATACTCTGTAACTCTTTAAACTTTAATTTATTAATTAATACTTATAAACATAATAGATATCAAAATTATTTCTATCTAGAAAAAAAACATGAAATATTTTACATTATAAATAAGAGCAGCATCGAAATATTTATTACCCTAGAACAAATCGAAAACATTATACTGCTAAAATAATAAATTATCGAGTTTCACAAATATATTTTTAGTTTTGAGAATATGTGAAATTTATGTTTTTTGAGATTTAGAGGAATCAGTACTCAAGAAAATATTGTAATTGCCAGATTTTCTAAAAAAAATGAAACTAGCATTATTTTTCTCGGTACTTTTACTAACCAGTTATTTTACTGAAGGAAATATCTCAGAAACTAAAAAAAATGGTAAGAAATATTCACAATTTTGTATATTTAAAGAAATATGTGCAAACTTTAAAAAAATTAAATAATGATTTTACGAAGAATTTTGAGAGATTGAATCAGTTTTCGTTTTAGCCTTAACTGTCGTTTCAAATAAAGCGGTGAATAAAATTTTCAAAAAGTTATTGGAAGAGTTGAGAGGAGTTATAAAAAATGGAAACAAATTTGTGGGAATTCCCCCAATGGATCCTTATGAGACAGGACCAGTGCAAGAAACAATAAGCTCAGAAAATATAAGGTAAATTGATTAATTTTATATTTTTCTACAAAAATATTGAAATTTATTTTTATTTCTAAACTTTTTAATTTTTAAGACAACAAACACTTAATTAAATTAATGTATAATTTGTTTCTCTTTCAATTTCAGAGCAGATATTTCAGCTCTCAATATAGGTATCTCTGGTTTCTCAAATTATAAAGTTACTAAAGCAGAAATTAGAGGAATATCAACAATAATGATAGGTTTTGAGTGGCCTGAATTAAAAGGAAATATATCATCCTGCAATTTAACTAATGGCCGATTGATGGATTTTTTTGACATTTATGGAAATGGAAACGCAGTGTAAGGACTTTACAATAATAAATTATAATTTCATAACAGGATTGATACGAGTCAAGGAATTCCGAAAAGTTAGGGAAAGTTAAGGAATGTTAGGAAAAACCAGTCAGGAAATTTGCGATAACCGGAGTTTGAAGTTAATTTTATTATTTTGTTGAAAATTCGATAATTTTGTTAAAATGTCATTCTTTTCAGTCAAAAATTCAACAGATTTATTCAAAACTTGTCTTTTCGGGTTGAAAATTTATTTATGTTGGTAGAAACGGCATCTTTTTGAGTTAAAGGAGGTTTCTATTATTTTGATGAAAGTTTGTCTTTTCTCGTTGACTTCAACATTTTTTGGTTCAAAATTAGAATCTTTTTCAGTTGAAATATGAAATAATATTTATTCAAAATTTATCTTTTTGGTTCTAAATTCAAACAATTAGTTGAAAGTAGAATTTCTTTGATAAAAATTCATTTTTTAATGTCATGATTTTAGATGCAAAGCCTTTTTTCAAAAATTCAACTATTTTGTTGAAAATTTTTTCATTTTGTTGAAAAATTATTTCTAAAAATTATTTCGTCGTACTATTTGGTTGAAAATTGACACTTTTTGGTAGAGCATTGATCTTCTTGGTGACTAATTCATGGATCATGTGGAAAATTTATCTTTTTGGTAAAAACTTAATTCTTTTTGTTAAAAATGACTTTTTTTTAAATAATTATTTTAATTGAAAATCTAGCTATTCACTTTTTCGTCGAAAATTTATCTTTTTCGATAGTAATTTTATCTCCTACGTTGGAAATTCTTTTGTATGATCGAAAATTGAACTATTCTGTTGAAATTTTATTTTATTTGGTTGAAAATGTAACTATTGGGTTGAACATTTCTTTCGAAATTCAAACATTTGATTGAAATCCCATGTATTCTGTTAATGATTCATCTTTTTAGTAGAAATTTAATCTTGTTGTAAAATTGATTATTTTGGTTGAAAATTCATTTCTTTTGTTGAAAATTGATCATTTTATTTGAAAATTTAGATATTCACTTTCTTGTCGATTTAATTATTTTAAGTTGGAAATGTATCTCTTTTAGGCGAAAATTCCATTGTTTTGTAAAAATTAGTCGTTTCTAGAAGGTGAGTAATCTCATTAGCTGAAAGTTCATTTTCTTTGTTAAAAATTAAATTCGTTTGTGGAAAATTGAGATATTTTGTTGCAAATTTATTTTTGATTAAAAATGAACTTTTTTAGCTGAGCATAGAACTTTTCTATTTTTAGTTGAAAATTCATCTTTTTTAGTTGAAAATGCATATATTTTGTTAAACCTTTGTGTTTTTTGGTAAAAAATTCATTTTCTACTTCGAATATTATTCTTGTTTGAAAATTCATTACTTTGATTGAAGTTCAAAACTTTACTTTAAAATTCACTTCCGTAACTAAAAATTTAACTATTCCATTTTTTGTTGAACCCCGATCTTTATTGATAGAAATTTAATATTTTTGGTTGAAAACTCATCTATTTGTTTTAAAAATTTAACTATGTCTTTATAATTTTATTTTATTGATTTAAAAATTAATTTTGTACAGAAAATTTAAGTATTCTATTTTTCGTTGAAAGTTAATTTCTTTGCTTCAAAACGCAAGTTTTTTGTTGAATTTTGTTTACGATTTTAGCTGAGAAAGTCTTTTTTATTCCAAAAATTAACAATTTTGTTAAAAAGTCATATTTTTAGGTTAAAAATTCAACTTTTTAGTTAAATATTTATATCCTTGGGTTGGAAAATCAACTTTTTGGTGAAAATTTCTCTCTTATTAAAAATTCATCGCTTTGGTCAGAAATTTAACTAATTTGTTAAAAATTCCCTTTTCATTGGTTGAAACTTTCGTGTTTTAACTTGAAATTTAATTCTTTCGTGTTTGGTTCAAAATAGAAAGTTCAGGTCAAGTCAGGGAATTTCGAGATTATGATTTTGTAGCAGTCCTGCAAGATTTTATTTCATAATTGTTTATCAATAATTATATTATAAATTTAATTTCGCAGGTTCAATCTTAAGAATTTAATATTTACGTCCAAAATATTTCTTCAATACGAAAACAGATCGATATCTATAAAAACTATGAAATCGGAAATTTCTCTTGGAGTTCTCGAGGTTCGTTTCGTGTTTGTTACTAAAATTAATTTGAAGACATTATTTTGTATAAACATTTTCTTATTTATTACATTATACTGAAATTCACAGAATGTGAATTTAAAAAATTTATTATTTTTCAGTTTTTCACTGATAGCTTATATGATGACAAATTCGTATCTGCAATGATGAGTTTTGCTATTTCTGAAATTGGACCTACTGTTGTCGAAAGGGACCAAAAGCAATTGACAGATGCGATCAATATTCGAGTAATAAATATACTCAATAAATTTCTCAGAAAATTTACTATGGAATCACTAATCAATTCTATAACTGGGAAAATTGATGGGATTAAACAAACTATGCGAAAGAAATATGTCGGGGTTCGAGATACGATTTTTTCCATCCTTTCCTCATTATCTTATTCGGTAAGAAATGTATATTAAAAATAAAAAATCAGCAGGAAAAAATCTGTTTCATATTTTCCTATTCTCTGATCTGAATATAATTGAATTTGGAACAAAAATATTTTTTAAATGCCAAACGTGGTTTGTAAAATCAATGTTTTTGAAGCGATTCTAAAAAATTCATAAGTTATGAAATTAATTAAATTGACGAAAATTCCTCTTTGCGTTGAAAATTGTATACAAATATATTAACTATTAATATAATATAAATATATTATGATATATTAATATAAATATAATAAATAATAATCATTAAATATATTTTGTAAAACTATTTTGTTTAAAATTCTTTCTTTTTTTTGTTTGAAGATTCTTCACTGTAAAGTCAGTTCTTTAGTTGAAAATTAAACCATTTTCTTGAATTTTTTTTAGTTAAAATTAAGTTTGTCAATTGAAAATTGCACTATTCTGTTGATTTTTTTATCCTGCATTCTGTTATTTTTAAGTTGAAGATACAATTTTTACTAAAGTATTCATATTCTCGGGTTGAAAGCTCAACTGTCTTGCAGGAAGTTCGTTTATGCGGCTTGAAAATTCTACATTTTGAATGAGATTTTTCTTTTTATCGACAGAAAAATCTTTCTTAGTTAAAAATTAAACTTTTTTTTGAAAATTCCTATCTTTTTGGTTTGAAAATGACTGAATGAATTTAACAGAAAATTTAATTCTTTCATTTTTGGTTAAAGTATATGTATCTTACCAAAAAACGTTTACGATGCAAAAAATTCCGCCAAGCAAAAATGTATCACTATCAACAACATAGTTTGCAAAATCAAGATTTTTCAGGTGATACTAAAAAATATTTAAATTTCAAGATTTATTTAATTGAAAAAAACAACATAGCGCCTAGGGCGCGTGACGGTTGAATCTCGCGCTTCGCGCTCCATAATAGGTTACCTCGCGCTCGAACATAATTACACCTCGCGCTCGGATATTTATTCTTTCCATTTGGAATGCTTGAAAAAAACTTTATCAAAAAGATCTCCTTTAGATAGCAGTATTTATACGCGTCTTCATATTCTGAATTGTCTACTTTAATTAAGTATATAGTCAAAGAATAAGTTTCTCAAAGCTCTGTAGGCTTTGAGGTACTCATTCTCATCGTGACACTCGCGCTGCGCGTTCGATTTCCGACAGACATTTGTAAACAGGTTTTGTTGGATTTTTTTCTCTTACTTTCGTCGTTTTTCCACACATTTTTTTATTTTATTTTTTTCAACGTTATTTTTCACGAATAAAACAAAAAGTATGCGTCCTATCAAGAAGTGATTCTTAACGAAATTGTAGATCTTTTTTGGGATAACCATTTTTGTTAATTCATCTTTTTTCGTATCCTACGTAGTTTATCCACAAAATGGAATTTTTTATTTTGCATTATTTTTTGTGCAATGAACATTTGAATTTTCGATTTTTAAAGAAAATCTAGAAATTGGTTAAGATAATCTTGTAGGGCTTTCAAAAATAAATGTTTTTCTTCTCTTGAATTTTTTTCATATCGTGCGTTTTTCGGCTTCAAATTTTGATTTTCGGTTGATTAAAAAAATTTTGAAAACGCTATAACTCTGATAATTTTCTTTTTATCGAAAAAAGTCATTAGGATAAATTGTTTGTTCTTTTTAATACTATAAATATCCGTACATTGAATTCCCAAATTCAGAAAAAAGTGGTCTCAAAAATTTTCAAAATGCATTGACTTTTTGAATTATTATCAAAAATGGCTGGTTCACGGACTCGTCTTTTCTTTTAGAACTTAAAAAAAGTGTGCCAAAGATAAACTTAATTCGTTCATTTTTTCAAGAGTTATCGTGTTTACGGACGGATAGACGGACAGACAGACGCCATCGTGAAAACCTGATTTTCGGATTCAGGGGGTCTCAGAACGTGGAGATCCGTTGAAAAAATGTGATGTCAAATTTCCGACAATTCTAATACTTTCTCAATCATAAATTATGAGAATATAAAAAGAGAAATAATTAAAAATTATTATTATTTAATAGAAGAGAGAGTTTCTCGTCCAGTCTTAATTTTCTCTCCTTTCAATACATTCTGATAATTTCTGTAATTTTATTGATCCAAAATATATTTCAAAATTTAGATCATCTCTAAGTAGTTGAAATTTATCAAATAAAATATACACAAGAAAAATTGGTAAAATATCAAAGTGCTATCTATAGTTCCATAATTTTGAAACACTAATTTTTATCTTAAAATTAAGTAATTTATTACTCCAAATCGAATCAGACATTAGTGAGTCAATCCTCTGTTTATTCATTCCGGAAACAGATAAAAATGTTGCTTCCTATTATGAGTAAACGTTTTCATGTTCAAACTATCTAATTTTTGAAAGCCTTTGCTGTAATGTTGATAAAATTGATGATAGCTTTAGTTCTAGAGTCATGACTCGTTATCTCTCTATTCTTATTTTTCAAAGTCATTCCATTATTATTGCATTTTTAAATTATTATTTTATATAATTAAATTGAATATTTTTTGGTGGAACTGTACTATGATAATGTGGCCTTCGAATGGCCCGGTTTACGTATATTTGTTGTCACAGAAGACTGAGCTGGTCAATTTAAATTTATCGTATTATAAAATTTTGTAATTTGATAAACATTAATTAATTAACTATTAGTCATGTTTATAATTGTCCTGTAAAATGAATGTTTTGATTCAAGAAATTTAAATGATATTAAAATCCAATTTAAAATCCTAATAAACGTCAAATAATCAAGTTAATTTGCAGAATTCCTGAAAATAATATTATATATATTATATTTTTGTCTAAAGAAAAGAAAAATTTTCATCTTTTTTCAAATTTCAATAGGAAAATTTTATCGTGGTTGTCCAAATTTGGTCGTTGGAGTTTTAGTTTTATTTTCATAAACTCTGCACATTAAAATGAATTTTTGTATTATTTTGAAACTGAAATTTTCATCCATTTTTTTTTTAAGAATGTTCTCGAAGCCCTACGGCATGGACGATTACCTTCTCATTCCTATACTCGCGCTTCTTGCTCGGTAATTAGGTTACGAGTCAGTTCTCTTTGGAAAGTAAAACGGTGTAGACAAAATTGAACAGTATATAACAAGTAGGTATGTTTTTCAATATAATTTTAATAAAAAACAGAATTGTTTTTTTCAATAGAGACAGAAGCCGTAGGCTTTGATTCAGTTCGTTCAAACTTCAGTTTTTAAACAACTCTACTTTGATTAATTAATTCATAACATTTTCAATTTGTGTCCAATTAAAAAATTTCATCAAGATAATTTTTAAACCTTGCTAAAATCTACTACAAATAACGCTTTAAACTTACGTATCTCTTAAAAATTAATGAGAATAGTTCAGAAATATATTTTATATCTAGTAGAACTTTAGATTGATATTTATAGATCTATTCCATTTTTTTCCATTTTTTCAAAATTTACAAAATGTTGAAAGTCATATAACTTTTTTTAATTTGCATCGAAATTTAAATTGTCATAAGGATAATATTCAAGTCTTTTGGCCATGTACCAGAAAATTTGACCAAAAATCCTAATACTCATAAGAAACTTTTGTTGCAAATTTTGCCAAAGCTTCAACTTTTTTAATTTTTGGCCTAATCGAAAAATTTAACGAAGATAGTTTTTAAATATATTTGATATCTAGTGAAAATTTTGAATCAAATTTTCTAATAAATCAGAAAAATATTTTTTTATATTTTTTGAAAATTTTCAAAATAATAGAATTTTGCGGTAATTTACCTTAAGTTACTATAAATTACTCAAAAATGTCCTAAAATTTATAAAAATATGTAAATGGGATTTTGGGTAATTTATTGTAAGTTACAATTTAACATATTTACCTAAAAAATTACCATAATTCACTGAAAATTTTCATAAAATTCCTAAAGTTTATAAAAATATTTAAAAGGGATTTTTAGGTCATTTATAGTAAGGTACCATATTATCCTGTAAAATTACCGTAAATTACCGAAAATTCCCGTAAATTTGTAGACATGTTTAAATTCAATTTTGGGCAATACACGATGAGTTACCATAAAATACCTGTAATATTACCATAAATTACCAAAAATGTCACGAATTTTCGGAAATTTATAAAAAGGTTCAAAAGGGAATTTTGGGTAATTTATGGTAAGTTACCATATTTACCTGTAAAACTACTATACATTACAGAAAATTTCCATACATTTCTGGAAATTTAAAGAGATTTTTACACCGAATTTTGGGCAATCCATGGCGAAATAACATGAATTACCTGTAATATTACCATAAATTACTAAAAATTTAATAAATTTCCGGAAATTTATATAACCGATTAAGATAGAACTTTGGGTAATTTATGGTAAATTATCACATTTATCTGTAAAATGACTATAAATTACCAAAATTTTCCTTAAATTTCCGGAATTTATAGACATCTTTAACCCTTTCAGGGGTGTGGTACATATACGTACCACCTATTTTCTTGTATTTTTAAAAAATGTTAAGTACAGTTTACATTTGCCAGCATCTTTACCTTCATTCTCAGACTCTTATGGATTCATGCTTCGTAATTATTTCTAAAATGTGTGTAAAATTGTTTATTAATACATAGTTATCAGCAATTAAAATCCAAAATACGCATTTTTTAAAATAAATTCAGCTATACGCAAACCGAAAGTCGTAGAGATTATAAAAAATTATAAAAAGATTATAAAAAATATTGTATGCGACAAGAGGGGGTGGGACTTTTTCTCTATTTTCTCTATTTCTCTATTATTATTTCATATAATTTGAATCGTAAAAAAAAACATAACCTGATTATTATTAAACTAATTTTTTGAAATTTCTTATAACTTTTAAAATAATTATTGCTAAAATTTGGGAAAATACCGTTAGCTGTTAAATCTGGCGAGTTGCGATTAGAGAGCCGTAACTGACCGTTAACTGCAGGCGTAAATGTAAAATTATTATTGAAAGTCTGTATTTTGTATGATTAATAACGGCATTAAAGTAAAGAAATTATATTGTTGAAAAATGTAATAGGTAAGAACTAATTTTTTATAATATTTCCAGTTGTTTAAAGTAGAAACAATAGCATAGTTCGAAATTTTTAACGAAATTAATGAAATTGTTTTTCCTGATGTAATTACCTCTCTTAAGATGTCATCAAAATTTCTTGGAGCTTCAAAGTCTGTTTAATTTATTATTTAATATTTTAATCCATGTGAAACATAATATAATTTGATTCAGGCTTGACATTTAAAAAGTTTATTTTGCAATCAATTTGTTCGTTTGTTTAAATCTCTTTGATTATAATCCAAGTATGTTGAAAATTTTTTCATTCTACGTCAATAATTTCGACTTTCGCTGACACATATTTCGGAATTTATGAACATTTAATGAATACGAATTAATTCCGTTAAAGCCAAAAAATTTCTTATTATTGAATATTCATAAAATTTAATAATAGTTATAACATTTTTATTCAAATTATCGTTAAAAAAAACGTTCAATTTCCTTTAAAGGTGCTTTAAAGATCAGATAAACGAATTTTCAATTGAAAGTCGTTAACTATAAAAATTTTTTAGTTGTCACTCTTCAAAATTAAACTATTAAAAAATATATTGAAAATTATATACCTATAAAATATAAGCCCTAATCACATAATAATTTGCAAATCTACATTTTTTAAATTTAAGAAATTTTAATTGTAACTCCTCAAAATTGTAAAGATTTAAAATGTATATCTTTAAAATTCAAGATTTCTCACTAAAAATTTATGATAACAAATTATAAAATTTTTATGTTTTAAAACAAAGGATTCTGCATTTTTGATCATTTAAATCTGAACCTTACTTTTGATTTTTTAAATCTTCACAATATCAGAAGTGTTATATCCCACATCATATTGCACATTATATTACACATCAAATTAGGAAGTTTGTATTTGTAAATCTTCAAAATGGTAGAGTTTTAAATAGCAAATCTTTAAAATTCAATAATTTTTTATTGTAAGTCTTCAAAATTGAATTACGCATTGAAAAAAAAACAGTTTAAAACTTAATAAGTTTATATGGTTTAAATCTTGAAAATTAAATAAATTTTAATTTTAGCAATTCAAAATTAAACTATTTCAAATTTTGTTCGATAATAAACATTAAATATTGAAGATTCTCCAATTAAAACTTTCAAAATTCACAACAATTGCAATTTCATAGTTAAATAATATTTTGTAATACATTTTTCGAAAGTATTTGTCGATTTTCTCGACTTCGTTTATTTTGCAGTTAACGGTGTTCTTCCAAATCGCGACACAAATAACTTTCGGGCATGTAAGTAAAGGCCCCCGAAAATTAGATAAATGACAAAATCGGAATTTTTAAGAACAACGAGATAACTTTCAGTGAAGTCAATATCACATAAAAAATGTTACACCCGAGCTGAAGTGTTTTTAAATTGAGCCTAAAAAGTATGATTAAGAGAAATTATCCAGTTCTGAGAAAAAGAATGTGAATGTTTACAATCTCCAAGTTTAATAAAAATATAAAAACTTACTACTGACATATTGAGTTGCTAAACTGGGAGGAAATAAACTTGATTCAAAAATTTTAACCACTTCCGAGTAAATCATTCATGAATTTGGAGTTTCAAATTTCATGGACATTGAAAATCATCTTTGGATTGAGACTAAAAGTACATTTTTTAACTTTAAAAAATAATCAAAATTTGCGACCGAGATGTCACTGCATAAAAATACAAAAGTTTCCTTGTAAAAGAAAGTAGTTTGTTACGAGAAAAAAAGGATTTAATGTAAGGGAATGGCACAAGTTAAGTGAAAAAATCCTAATAAAATTGTTTTTTTTTTGTAAAAATTGATTATATAAGATTTGCCTTTGAGCACCGCTTGAAAATTTTTAATGGAAAATTCTCAAACGAAGATGTACAGGACAAATTCAACATTCTTCGGCGCATCAAGACGAGTTTGCTTACTGCCGTTTTTATTGCCTTCCTTCTGTAGCAACTTTCTCTTTAAATCTGGCAAGCATCTGCCGAGACGGCGATTTTCAGCGCGCCAACATCTAACTGCCCCCTCGAAATTTTGCTTCATGGGAACAGCTAAAGTGTATTCTTCCTATTACTCTCTCGCTCTCTCCTTTTTGTCCTCCCACCCCCGTTTTGAAAATTCGGGAAATTTTTCCTCCTCCGTTTTTCATGAATCAATTGAAGTTTCTTACTTCTTTCTTTATCTTTCAAACTCTGATCAATTTTGTAAGATATTTTCAGAAGTTTAAACTTCTTCTAATTTGAGGCTAGTTCGGTAATTTTGAAAGCGGAAAGTTAAGAATTTTTATATATCCATTTTTAAGATCGTCTCAACATCATTTTAAAATTATATGATTGCGTGTATTACATTCTTTACTAGCTTCTATTTTTAATTAGTATTATTTGCGGTCTTTTGACTTCTTGTAGGCATATGTGTATGTGTGTGTGTGTGTATGTGACGTGTTTCACGGTTTCTCGAGCTCTCGAGCGAAAGCTCGATTTCTCGGGTATCTAACTAGTCAATTATTACCAATAATAACGCTCCGAATTTTTTTTCGATTGTTTTATTAAAAAGAACAACTCAGAAGCTATTAAAAGTTATAAAAACCTCGATTTCGATTTTTTTAGAGTAAGCCCCCTTTCTTCGACGCAAATGTGCGTGCGTGTGTGTGTGTGTGTGTGTGTACTGTCTCAGAACCGATGGTCTCAGAATCGATTCATCATATAGTTTCACGGGCGCGAAAGATAAAAACTAATCAAGTAACAAGGTTATATCAAAGTATTATGAATAAATAAATAATATTGCATAATTTAAAATAGTATGGTTCTATTTTTTAGACAAACGTTAAAAGCATATATGCTTATTATTTGTAAGCTTTTTAAAAAATTTTAAATTAATATTAGTTAAAAAATATATAAATGTCTTTAATATAAATATTAAGCTTTCCGAACCTATGATTGCTGAAGAGATCTTTGTGTCCTTTTATATACGCATTTTGTTTACGGAAAGTACAAAGTAAATAATGCTCTATTGCCACATAAATGAAAAACAGATGCACTTTCTTAATCTTTCCCTTTTTTCAATTGCACGAATTTGAATCATTGACAAATTGCGAAATTAAAGTACAGTTTGTCTTACAAATAGAACCATTCCATCGTACATAACATGAAATGAATATTTTTTTTACATTACACAATATTATTTATTTATTCATAATACTTTGATATTACCTGCTTTTTTTATTAGTTTTTATTTTTCGCGCAGGTGAACTGTATCATGAATCGGTTCTGAAACTCTCGCCATAGCCCGCACGTAAGTCGGATAGTCGCTAGCGACTTGAGATGTTGATAATTTCTTTATTATCTATTCGATTAAGTCAACATTTTCCAGAAAATTTCTATGTACTGTTGTTAACAACTTTCTTACTGAAAATTTTTTGTTGCTTAAAATACTCGTTCGATAAACGAAACGAGAAGTCCGATGTACGCCACGAGTAAAAAAAATTAACAACTTGTTTTAAATCAATTTTTGAATCCCTTTCACTCTGTCAGGCAAAGGACATTACAAACTACATTCTCTAGAAATTTTATTTAAAAGCTACATTTGCCAAAAAAAAGCTACAACCTTTTGCCTAGGGGAAAAAGATGCGAAACGACACTTTTTTTAAATTACAATTTTCTAAATATTTTCTGGAGTCTTCCTACACCTGAAGAAATAATTTTAAGTGACTTCATTCGATCCGGCAGCTCATTTGTATATGATCACTTTAAATATATAACAAATATATCTAATTAGTTTAAGTTTTAAAATTCTTATATTTTTAGCGAATTTTATATTTTCATTTTGGTAACCTTTATTAAGTGTAATTTAATTCGTAACTTTTAAATATTTTTGCAAAGTTTTAGATTTTTATTCTAAATTTTTAGATTATAGAATTTTACATTCAGGCACTAAGCCATGCAACGCCATGTGTCAATCTAAAAATGCATAGGAATCCCTACTACGCATGCCAGAGATCAGCGTTCTCCCATCACTGGGAGAGACGGACGCAGTGGGGGCCTTCCCACTTCACGATCTTCTACTCTACTCTCTTCTCTTGAACGCGGCCAATCAGGAGCCGGGCCCGTCCCTCTCTCCAAGCAGAAAGTACCTTTAAGGGCCCACGGGCTGCGCTGTCGACAATCGACATGGACCCATAGACATATAAAGTCTAGACCAACAGTCTCTTTGATCCGCCGACGCTCCTGTTTAGAGAGAGAGAGAGAACGAGTCGAGCGAGGAGTGCCGTCTCTTTCTAACACGGGTCACGTGGTACAACCTCACTCGAGCGTCGGCGGATCAAAGAGACTGTTGGGCTAGACTTTATATGTCTATGCATGGACCAGCCACTCAGCCAGTTGATCTTCCAACACCACGCGTTAGAGACGAACCGATCCACAAAGGTTTGGTTTAAACCTCTAGCACACAATTGCATTGCTTACGGCGGCCTTTAAAAATAAACAATTTCGGTGAAGAGGAAAAGTGTTTCAACACCAAAAAGTAGAATCTCAGATACCGAGAATTTTTTTGATGTTGAAAATTTCGATTTTGAGATGGTAGCAAATATAATTATTTGAACTTTTTTTTAGTTATATAAATGGCTTTACGTTTAAAGTTTGATAATGCAGAAAAATGAAATGTACATTCATGAGAAGCACCATTATAGGGGTTCCTAACGTCGCTGAATTCGAATCTGTACTCCGAATTAAAAAATTTCAAACATAAAGCCATTTATATGGCTAAAAATAATGTTTAAATAATTCTTTTTGTTACCATGTGAAAATCGAAATTTTCGACATGAAAACAATTCTCGGTATCTAGGATTCTACTTTTTGGTGTTAAAAAACTTTTCCTCTTTACCAAAATTATGTATCTTTAAAGGCCGCCGTAAGACTGCAATTGTGTGCTTGAGTTTTAAACCAAGCCATTGTGCGATCTGTGTGTGGGACTTGTAATTTTTCCTAAAAATAAAACTCTGTGAATCGAATTTTTGCTTTTTCCAACAGGAAAAGTAAATTTTCTTTCTTAAAGAATCAGGGCGTTTCTTTTCTCTCTTCCCGCTTTGTCTCCCCTCTATTCAGGGTCAACTATTTTTAATTTTTTTATATTACTGTACCATTAATTTTTGTTGTTGGAATTGTTTACCTGTTTAATACAACGAACTGACTAAACAGGATTCTCGGGAACCGGATATTCAGGCTGTGGTTTATTTGTAATCATTATTATCAAACATATCTTACTGTTATTATTATTTTATTCTGTGCAACGGTCCATTTATTTGGAATTTTTATGTTAATTTAATACCGCGAACTGACTAAACCAGATATTCAAGCCACGAATGCGTCATTTTCTTAATTAGCTTATTTCCAAACATTGATTATGTCTCGCGTATCGAGATGTGTATGATTATTTCAGGTAACATTTTTATTTCTGTACCCTTCTAAATTTTATATCCGCCCTCTGAATTTATTTCGACCGCGTCTAGTTTTGTTTTTAAATCGTCAGACCTTATTTAAAGGTAGGATTCGTCATCTTCAACCATTTGATAATTTGTATGTTTCATCTTTAAATACGGACCGTGAATTCTGAATCCTTTTCCTTCCACTGACATGACGTCGTAAGGCAAATCTCCGGAGAAATTTCCCAACACCTACGTAAATGGGTCAAGACGAAATCGACCATTCAAAACTCAGCTTACTTCCTGTATTCTGAGTCATAAAAACAGATCCTTTATTTTTCTCTTCTTAGTATGCACGTGTCTCGGTCGCCTTTCCTCACAATTTTTGCGCTTTAATTATTTTTTAAAAATGGCTTAATGGTGTAATAATTATTCTCACCCGAAGAAAATAACAACTCTATCATTCTAAACTCGGCATTTTTCTGTAATTTAACTCGTATGGGCGGATTCTTTTTCTATCGCTCTTTAGTTATTTTCAGAGGAATCATTATTTTTACCCTATAGGAAAATAACTCTTTTAGTAAGAGAAATATAATAAGGAAAAGATAAAAAAAAGGTAAGAGGCTAGATTGTTAAAAAAAAGATGAAAGACACATAGAGTCAGTTATCTGGCTTTGAATTGCCAATCATTTTATTAGTATAATTAAAATGAGATTTTAAACAAATCCGTACAGCACAACATGTATTTGATTTTTTTTATTTGTTTACCAAACGGTATTGGTATATTATCAAGCGCACGGCAGTAGTTCAGTCATAGGAATCCTAGAGCCAACTCCGATTCTTCAAAGGAATCGATTCCTTGCGCTTGAGAATCGATTTTTGGGATCAATTTCGACCGGTGGAAAAGAAGGCAAATTCGATTATCGATCCTCGATTCCACGCCGATTCTCTAATATCTTTCTCCCATGTTAGACGTACTGCGTTTGCGCTAGGACGCTTAAGAGAAACACGATGCAACAATCCGTTACCATGGCAATAATAAGTCGCGTCGTGTTCCTCTTACGAATAGCTAGAGCAAGCGCAGTGCCTTTGAATGCCAAAGTTGAGGCCACGGCCATGACCCCAATTCTTTTTTCCCTCTTTTCGCGTTTGAATCCCACAGCCCGCGAATATTTGCCAATTCTGGAAATTTCTGTTCCTTCCGTGAGGCTGTTTTCGAAAGCTGGTAAAATTTTTAACAAGCTTAGAAACAGGCTCTCGGGAAAGCACTTAAAACAGTTGGTATTTTTGGGGTCACTGGACCTAGCAATGTGCAATAGGTGTTTCGACTCGGATCCGAGTCATTTTCAATCCGATTAATTCATTTTCGGATCTTGCTTAGTTTAGCTAAATTATGGAACTTTTTATTTTTCATTATTTCTTGTGAAATCAAAATTTGAATTTTCGATTCATCAATCAAATCCTAAAATTTGTTATGATTATCTTATAGGGCTTTCAAAAAACTACTTTTGACCTTTTTTCATAACGTGCGTTTTCGCAAAAAGTCATTAGAATAAATTGTTTGTATTTTTTAATACTATATCGCCGGTGCTTAGGAGAATGAAACCGTAAATTATATCGCTGTGAAAAAAAAACAATTCTTATCATAACGCCCTAAAAAAACTCATCTCTATAAAATGTGACAAACAAAAATATATGTCACTAAGCACTTTAAAAAAATACATATTGGTGAACGCTGTGAAAAAACACGCCTTGTATAAATACTGTGTATAGACAGCCAGTGGTTCGCCCAGTACTGGCAGAACGTTGGTTGCACGACCGGGGCGACACTATGCCAGTAGTACAAAAATAGACTTAAAAAAAAACACGTCTACAAATGTTGTCAGGTTGTTTTGAAATGTCGAGAAATTTACTTGTCTTGATCGTTGTAGAATTGTCTAAAACACCTAAAAAACAAAACTTTACACGAAGGTTTAAAGAAAATTGTTATTTAAAAAATGGTTGCGCAACGTGGTAAAATTTCTAAGTTCCGTTGATATAAATTTTAAATGCTCAATAAATGTTATTATCAGAACTTTTAAAATAATCCAAAACGCGAAAAAATCAAATATTACAGGAAGAAAAATTGTATTCGATTTAAATTATTTATTTAATAATTATTTCATTGATATTCCTGTTCGAAGTTCATGTATTTTACATCCCCATAACGTCGTATAATAATAAATAATTAGAAAAAGAGCTCAAAATTTGGTACTTGAACTTTTCTGAACTGTAGCTTATGAGGATGGCTTTTTCACCAAGTTTTAACTTGTCGGTTTAGCGCAGTGGTTAGCACTCCCAACTGTTAGGCGATAGATTTAGGTGGTATAGATATGTAGGCTCGGCGGTCCCCCTTAGCGTTATAAATTTTATTTGGTATATAATATTTAAAAATTTAATATATGTATTCATTCTAAGCAGTGCCATTAACAAGTATTGACAGAATACTCGCAGTCAATTATTATTTATTTTTTAAATACCTTTTTTGTTATATCTTTAGATTATAAATAATATTTTGATAATATGCAGTCGTAGGATGATGAATGAATGGTCTTTAAAACAATTACATAATTTTTTATCATTTTTAAAGTTAACTCCGGCATTTTCGTACGCCAGCGGTTTGCCAGTACCGCTAAGCATTACAAGTCAGTACTGGCCCAGTACAGCCAGCCAGTACTTGAACTCCGGCAGGCTGTACTGGGCCAGTTTTGAGCCGGTGGTGTATTTCCACCTGGGAACTTCTTGAGAAGGCATCGTCAAAAAATACTTATGAAAAGTCTCGGGAAGTAAATCTTTTCACATCGTTTCTTCAAGTTAATTACTTTTTCCTATTGTTATAATTATAATGGTTTATTATTTTATAAATAATAAAACGCTGATTACAAATATGAAGTCAGAATTTCGAAAATTTTAATTCAAGATGGCGGATGCAAGATGAATTTTTGGGATCGCTGATTACGAATCTGAAGTTTCGAAGTGTTTAATTCAAGATGTCGATTTCAAAATGTTGAAAAAAAAGCTATACGAGCTTGAAAATATCTACTTGGGGCGTTTTGGGGTCGCTGATTACGAATCTGAAGTAAGAATTTTGAAATTTTTAATTCAAGAGGGCGGATTCAAAATGGCGATATCAACATTTTGATCGCTGATTACGAATTTGAAGTCAGAATTTGGAAATATTCAAATTCAAGATAGCAGATTCAAGATGGTGGTTTCAAATTTAATATATATATAATTAAAAATTTGTCATAAGGACAACCGCAGGATTTCGCCGGGAGCGGGTGCTAATCTGAAAAATTGCACCCGCTTCCAGCGAAATC
>NC_046658.1:124990811-124995432 GCF_010883055.1 Belonocnema kinseyi
ATCGCTGATCTACGATTAGATTCTCGTAATTTTTCAAAATAGATCTCATATGGCCAACACTGGCACATAAATTGTGGTTGAAATGTTGATGAAATTTTTAAAATGTACTCTTACTTAGCGTAATTCATAAATTCCATAAATTCTTACACTATTGAAATCAAAGTATTTAAAATCTCATTTACGCTTGCAATCAGCGACCTTCAAAACCCCGTTTTACCAATTTTGAAAAGAATCGAATGTTCATTTAGCAAACTCGTCCGCGACATTGGATCTTCCATTTTGTTTTTGGAATTTTTGATATCGGATTCGTAATCAGCAACCTTGAAAAGCCCGTTATATCAATTTTGAAAAGAATCCAAAGTTTATTAGGCATAATCGTCCGCCATATTGGATCCGCCATATTGTTTTCGGAATTTTGGACATCAGATTCGTAATAATTGTTATATTATATTAGTCTAATTATAAATATATTATGTTTTATCTGTTTTTTCTAAAACTTTTACTCGGGTGAACCCGGCTATACATCATAGCCACGGACTATTGGCGAGAAAACTATAGACATCTACCTTTGAAGCTTAACAACTGAGTCAAAAAAAAAGCTAGCGCAACAAAACAAACAGTCATTTAAAAGCTGAAAGTGTTCTACGTTAATTAGCTTGAAGACGTTTATGCAAAAAATTTTGTGTGCTTAGCAGACTGAAAAATGTAAAAAAAGGAAGGATTTTCGGGTACATTTAAGAACAGAAAAGTTTAGAGCATTATTTCTTATACAAGGGGCGATGAAAAAAATTTGAAAAAATTCATGTGTATGAGGAAAACTGTTGTGAACCAGGTGCAGTTGAAAAATTAAAAAAATAATAAGAATTGTTGTTGAAAAGTACAAAAATGTGCAACTATATTATCTTCAGTTGTAATACAGATATTAAAGCGATTCAATCTCCAAACTGTAATAAATAGGCTCTGTATTTATTTTCAATCGCCCGTAAGGATGTGTTAGTCATATTTTTTGTGAAAATCGCGATATTTTTAGACATTTTTTTTTTGTTGGAAAACAAGTGACAAAAAACAGGGGGGCCCGTTTTTTTACTGATGACCGCTGGTCCCTTTCTTTGACCCGCGGCCAGGTGCCATCCAAGCATTCAGGACTAGGGGCCGAAGAATGGCACCAGCGGTCGGCAGTAAAACAAAAAAAGGGCTCCCCCTGCTTACTGTCACTTATTTTCCAACAAAAAATGTTTACAAATATCGCGATTTTCATAAAAAAGAAGACTAACACATCCTTCCGAGTGATTGCAAATAAATACAGAGTCTATCAATTACAGTTTGCAGTTTGAATCGCTTTAACATCTGTATTAGAACTGAAACTTGTCTGTTCTTAAATGTACCCGAAAATCCTTACTTTTTTTTACATTTTTCAGTTTGCTAAGCACAAAAACTTTTTTACATAAACGTCTTCAAGCTCATTAACGTAGAACACTTTCAGCTTTTAAATGACTTTTTTTTTGTTGCGCTAGCATTTTTTTGACTGAGTTGTTAAGCTTCAAAGGCAGATGCCTATAGTTTTCTCGCCCATAGTAGATTAGAATGCTATACGTAAGTTAATTTAATACGATGCTTGAAACCTCCTGCGATGATGTTTCAGGTATACAATTACGAGCGGCCGCAAGCTTTGGAGGTGACAACAATCACCTCTGGATGATTTCTTATAGCTACCATTATTTTAATATAATTTTTTATATATTTATTTATTGAATATTTAATATTCAGGGATTAAATTTCATTAAGGTCGATTTAAGTTGTAAAATTTAAAAGAACCATGCTCTCAGGTTCTAATTCTCAATAAATTAGTGCGAAGGTCATTTTTGACGTTTGTTAAAAATGTTGTTGTAAATTTTTCGGTTAGGATTAATTTTTCATAAAAATTATAAAGATTGATCAATTGTATAGCAGTAAAATCATTTTGAAATCAAGGAGTAAAACTTGCTTTCTGCTCCATTTTATCGTTTGGTTCAATTTTTATAAAACATTAATGCTAATCAAAAAATTTAGAATAAAATTTTATAACAAACGCCAAAAATAATATCCAGACTAATTTATTGAGTATTAGAACCTGAGAGAATGGTTTTTTTAAATTTTGCAACTTAAATTGACCTTGATGAAGTTTTATTCCTGATGAGGAGAGTGTTATACTCTCGAAACGTTGAAAGTTTTATCTTCAATAAAGGATCTAACATCTATTCCTTCAATTTTTTTTGTCTGAAGTAAGTCATCTCCACCAAAAAATAAACACTATATATATTATATAGTTTATTATATATTTATTATTAAATTAGTTGGGTATGAAACATCACCTACTGTCAATTATTTTTACAGTTTTGCGGCAAAAACAATCGACGGGTTTCGTTCCCTAACTGCGAGCGAGATGGAACACCTTCATAAAATTACCCTGAACTAAATTGATCCCAGAATTTTTAGTAATTTTTTTTAGAATTGAAGAATCGAGAGTGGATTCTCGCCGACGATTCCGGAATCCTATTCAGTCAGCACTCAACGCGGTAGGCACTTATTATTATCGTAGTTTAAGTTAATAATTTCTGCTAAGATAAATGTAGCCTATAGTAATATTTAAGGTTTGGGTTAAAAGTTTATCAAAAATGCCCATTAACTAAGTTTTGACCTTATCCTTATATATATTGTTTGCACGGGTAAAGGTGCTATATTGAGACTTGTATTATTCACCTAATTTTTTTTATTCAATTTCCATTATAGACTAAATTACAAATGAGTGGTTAAAATAAAATATTTTAATGCGCGAAACAAGGTATAAGTGCAACCCGATCATAGTCTCGTTAAGGATGGTTGTTGACTACAGATTTCGTACCCGAGCAGCACTGCCGACGCCTGATTGTAGATTCCAATTTTGCCGGAAAGGTAGATGTTAAGCACATTTCAAATTTCGAATTTAAGGGAAAAATGACAACCCTGGATTTTACCTGACAATAATGAGTGAGACCGATTAAAAGCTGTCGGTGCCTTAAGTTTATGGGAGGAGGATTATCTGATGTCTTGGATGTGCCGAAGGGCAGTCTCCATTTCATCGCGGTGTACCTGCTCGTCTTACCCTCTCCAGTCGACTTCTCCTCACGTCCCTGACTGAGCGAGATTGCTGTGCCGGGCTTTGCCAGCGGGGGCCCCTTTGTCCTAATGAGGCATAAAATGCCATACATCAAAATGTTATAGTTTTTCAATCAGCAAATTAAAAATATTATATTCGGAATCTATGTTTTTTTTGCGATTCCAACGATATGTAACTTGCAATTAAAATATTGAAATTAGACTAAGTTATGGCAGATATTAGTTTGTTTTGACCCTGACTAGATAGCATTATGGAATTTTTCGTAGAATAGTTGAAAATGTATCAGTTTATTTGGTAGAAAATTCGCCTTTTTAAAGTTTAATAAAATATACGGATTTTTACCCAACTGCCTAGAAGAATATTATACATGAAACCAAGTACTTGAATTTTTAAACCAAAAAGAGGAATCCTTAACAAAACAGTACACAATATAAGTTATTTAGTATACACATATACATATAGACATACACAATAATGTTATAATATTAAAAATGATGGTCGATTCTTGGGCAACCGAACAGAACTAGGGGTTGAAAAAAAATTATTTTGAAAAATAAGGGCCACAATAGTGTATTAAACACAAGGGAAATTAATTAAAAGGAAATTAAACTTCACTTTCTAGGGAATAGAATTAAAATGAATATACTTATTATGGTAGATTATAATATGGAAAATATAAGAGCATTACTTTCACCGGATGAGTATTAAATTGTCAGCAAGCGAATTTTCTACCAAATAAACTGATGCATTATCAACTATTCTACGGAGAATGCCATAATGCTATCTAGTCAAGGTCAAAACAAACTAATATATGCCATAACTTAGTCTAATTTCAATATTTTAATTGCAAGTTACATATCGTTGGAATCGCAAATAAACATAGATCCTGAATATAATATTTTTAATTTGTTGATTTCAGAACTCTAACATTTTTATGTATCGCATTTTATGCCTCATTAGGACAAAGGGGCCCCTCTGCTGGCAAACCCCGGCATAGCAATCTCGCTCAGTCAGGGACGTGAGGAGAAGTCGAGTGGAGAGGGTAGGACGAGCAGGTACACCGCGATGAAATGGAAATCGCCCGTGCCGAAGGACGATTGACCCGTCTTAAAGTTTCCTTCAACGAGGAATCGAGAGGCGCTAAGTCTATGTCTTATAAATAAGCATACCATCATAACCATAAACACAAGGTTTCAATAGTTTGTAGAAAATATTTTGAAGGCTGCAAATTTCATCTTCCTTTGAAATGGAAAATATGAGTCACTCGGTCGAACATACATACACACACACACACACACACGCATATTTATATTTATATATGTATAAAACTAGTTAATGAGAACTAAGATGCTGAGGCTGTAAATTTACTAATTAGCTGATATAATGGCATTCTACACTTCATTTTAAAAGGGAATATATTCTACGTTGATAGGGTTTGCTTCTTGGAGCTCATCCAAGCTAATTTGATTTTGATAAGAAATGTTT
>NC_046658.1:124995532-124998987 GCF_010883055.1 Belonocnema kinseyi
AGATAAGAGGAAGGTTGAACTTCTTATGCAAATCGATATTCCTGTCTCTGAGGAAGGCATTAGTGATCATTCTCAAGACTTTATTTTGAAGGCGATACTAGAGTTTGATGCCCTATTCCATACAGGTGTTGCGTATAGGAGAACTGGTCTAATAATCATTTTATAAAGCAGTAGTTTATTCTTAATATTCAATTTACTCTTTTGGCACATGAGGCAGCACAGGATGCCCAGAATTTTCTGAACTTTTTTCAGTGCGCGTGAAACGTGCTCATTAAATACTAATTTTTGGTGCAGTAAAGGTCCGAGGTAATTTGCAACTAATTTAGGGTCAATAACCTTATCCCGAACGATAAAATCAGGAATAGCTACCTTCCTACTTCTCTCTGGGTGATTACAATTTTTTCTGTGAAAATTATAAGCTCAGTTTTGTCGGTCTGATATCAACTTATTTAACATAACTTTACCCAACAGAACCTGACCTCACCTAACCTGAATTAACAAAAATTTATTGAAGTACACGTAAAGCTCTGGAAGCATATTTTCCCAGTAGCAAGTGTGTGCTATATCGAATAGGTCAACTCGAGCCTAACCTAGAAATAAATCTAACCTAGCCTAACCTAACCTCACAAAATACAATTAAACTAATTGTGTTGTCCCGTTGTGTTTGCATTACCGTTTCATTCAGCTTCAGCTTAACCTACATAGAGGTTTAACCTATCCTAATCTAACAAAACCTGACCTAACCTAATCTAGCCGAATGAAATTCAACCACACGTGTAGCTATGTAAGCGTACGGTTCTCAGTCTTAAATGTGTGCTATATTTAATAGGTTAACTCGATCTTACCCTACAAATGAATCTAACTTAACAGAACCTAACGAAATTTTGCTTAACGCAATACAATTTAACTTAAGTGTTCCCGTTGTAACACAATAAAATTAATTTCATTGTACTACAGGTGGTTAAAAATTTAGACGCACATTACTCATTTGAAGAAACTTAGAACTACAAGTAGAATTGACCCCATTTCAATTAACCTGACAATGTTTGTATCAATTAAAATGTAGAACTGTAACTTGAACATACAAATGAATAAGAGTTTTATTCAAAATTTTTTCTCTCTGCTTTTCTTAGACTTAAAGGATATATTTATGCTATCTTTCGTGTTTACATTTTATCTTGCTTTTTATCGTAATTAAATTGATTTATAGACCTACTTCAGTCTATTTTCTGCCTGCTATAACGTGTCCTTTTTTCTTCGAAGGAACGATGCAAAGGGTTACGCTTACGTTTAAGACCTACATTCGTTTCCCTTTTCAACATCCAGCAAAAATCAGCCATCATGACCTCGTCCCATCTACCCTGATATCGTTGTTCCATCACTTTTATGTCTTGAGGAAAACGTTCCCCTTGTTCTTCGCTGAAATCACCAACATTTTCTGGAAACTTATCCAGATGGAAATCTAGAAAGTAAAGTTTTAAATTCATCAAGCAGCCTAACATTTTGTAGTTTCTTATCATTTTCGCAACAATATTCTCGTAGTCTGGACCTTTTTTGTTACCGAGGAAATTTGCGTTTACTGCTTTAAAACTTTCCCAAGTGTCCGTTTCAATTTTCGTCATGTGGCTCACGAAATTAGTATCTCTTGTCAATATTCGAATCTGTGGTCCATAAAAGACTCCTTCTTTTAATTTAGCGTCTGAAACATTAGGGAATTTAAGGGATATATACTTATAGCATTGTCCATCTTTGTCTAACGCCTTGACAAATTGCTTCATGAGCCCAAACTCTATGTGGAGGGGTGGTAGTAAAATTTGTTCTGGATAAACGAGGTTTTGGTTGATAATATTATGAGAACCAGGTTTGAATGAATCTCTTAAAGGCCAATGTTTTTTGCTGTAATGATTGTCTCGATTTCTGCTATTCCACAGGCATATAAAGCATGGCTCTCTCATGAAATCCGATTGTTGGCCTAATATCATTGTTATGATTTTGAGATCACCACATATTTGCTATTTGTGATTCGTGTACTTAAATTTTTCAAGAAGCATTTTAACATTGTTATATTCTTCTTTGATGACCGTTCAGTGAGCTATTGGGATAGGGGCGTAAGTATTCGTGTTATGCAGTAAAACAGCCTTAATGCTGCCTTTTGACGAATCAATGAAAAGTCGCCCTTCTTCGTCTCTGTACACATTTTTCTTCAAGTGGTTCATTAGTTCGATAACGTCAGTGCAGTACACTAAAGACGTCTCTTCGTCTTTAACGAAAAACTTTCCGAATTCTTTGTCCCTGTCGCGATAGAATGAAACTTTTGTCTTTGGCTCTTGAAGATTTCTTCTTTTTAGAAATGAAGCGGCAAATTCAGCGCCGTCTTTCGGTAATGCAAGATCTCTAATAAAATCATTCAGTTCTAGTTGCGGCACTAATATTGGAACCTTCAATTTCATTTTATACACGCCATATTCGTCATCTTTTTCGTCATTTTCATCGGAATCATCAGAACTATTTTCTGCTCGATCACTGGTTTCACTACCGTCTCCATGACGCTGACTTTCAACTTCCATTCTATCATCTTCTAAAGCGCTTAAATCGGTCTGGCGTGCATTTTTATTGGTTTTAATTGCTCTTGTGACTGTGCACACATTAATGTACGAAATGTTTTTTTTATTTTTGGCGTTGAACCCTTTGACGGAATTCATGCAAAAGTAGCAGTCCTTTGCAATAACGGGGGTTTTCCATGTGGTTGTTGTAAAGTACTTGCGGTACTTTTCGTTGTTTGAATTTTTTAGACGATACAACATACATCTGCAGGAACTGCAAATGACCCGAAGAACCCATTTTGTTTCTTGGTGCAGCAATTTACGGTCAAAACACTTTTCGCACAGACTTTTCACTTCCTCGTCGATTGATTTTCGCAAACTGCTCACTTCATGTTTACTGAAAATGTAACAGAATGAATCTGAGCTATCCTTGCAGGCATGCGATTGAGAAATGCTTGTGGTTTTTTTCCTTGTAGCATGAGACTCTACACCAACCAAGTGATCCATTGATGAAGAGCTACGGTTGCATGATGACGACGTCGGAGAGCCCGCTTTCCCACCCTGATCAGACGCCGATACTGGGGTTTTCCCCGGCATCGTAATACACTTTTTACCTGTGTCTACCGTGACGGCATGAACGCCGTTCACCCAGGGACTCAGCCAATGTGGATCCGTTGCCCACCGTCACCACGTGGAGGTGCCCTGGTTACAGGCACAGGCGAATAGTGCTAGCAACAAGCGGTTACGAAACCCCAGACATTTACTGCTATTAATGTTAAAATATGAAAGTACGCAAGAACAGAGTTTCCAGCGTAATCGGTTAGGTCAGGTCAGGTTTTGTTAGGTTAGGATAGGTTAAACCTCTATGTAGGTTAAGCCGAAGCTGAATGAAACGGTACCGCAAACACAACG
>NC_046658.1:124999087-125003956 GCF_010883055.1 Belonocnema kinseyi
TGGGTGATTTTTGATAACGAATTTGAATTCAGCGCCCCAAAATCCATAGGAATACGTGTGTCTTGTTACCAGATCCGCACACTTTTTTTGTGTGGCTGTGTTATTTATGTTTTTAAAGTGCAAAAATCTATTATAAATTATGCCTTTAAAAACTTGGGCTAAAGTTGGCAGTAAACTTATAGTGCGATAACTTGCCGGAAAAAGTTCATCCTTAACAGCTTTGTGGAAAGGCAAGATGTTTGTAGTTTTCTGAGCATTCAGAAAGTGACAAAGCAAAAGACATGCATTAAAAATGTAAGTAATTTGCACAAATGCTTTTTTAGGCATATTTTTAACAAAATATTCTGGATTACATCATGAATCGGTGCCTCCCTTGAACCTGTTCTCAAGACAGCTTTCTTAATTTTGCTGGGCGTTGCTAGTTTAACCGTGTCTAAATAATGTGTAGAGTTCGTAATTTCTTAATACCTAATATTGACCAGCCTCTCAGTATCAATATCACCATAATCCTTCGTAAGAGAATGAACCAGTTCATAGTGATGTGCAAGTACTTCCATCTTTTCAAAATCGAATACAATTAACCCACTTTTACCGTGTGGAGTTGGAATTTTGTTAATATTATTTTTTGTACAAGGAATTTAGCCGTTTTCCATAAAGAGTTGTCCCTAATAGTATGACTCACTAATTTATCATCCCAATTGCTATTGTAAAATTTTGTTATGTCTTTTTTTATTTTGTTAGCTAATTTATTGTATATTTTTCTAATTTCATCGCTACACGTCCTTTGACAGACTTTACGTAAGGCATTCCTATCTTTTTTAAGTTGCTTAATAAAATGTAACAAGTTAATATGAAAGTTATGAAATGTTCGCTTAGGTATGACTATGTCTGCGGAATCTTTAATGACACTGGTAAGCTGATCAACATTCTCATTTATATCGCAGACAGCCTTGAGACTAGACGTAAATTCTAGATTCTTGTTAATTTCGCTTATAAACTTATGCCAATCGACTCGTTTATATTCATAGAATTCAGTTTCATTATACGATTGGCTTATTAAGTTATTAATTGAAATAAGAATAGGTATGTGATCTGTTTATAATTCATCAAAGGTATCAATAATAATTACGGAGTCAATATTTTTTAATAGAGCTATATTTACTATACTAGAAGGCGCATTAGAGTAAGGATACAAAGTAAAATTACCTGGATGTAGAACATTTAAAAAATTAGTGAGAGAAAAGGCGTAAAGAATTTTACCATTTGCGTTCATATTTTAGCAATTTCATGCTGAGATTTTGGTATTAAGATCCCCCTATAATCATACTTCGTTTCCAGTGTTAAAGATTGAGTTTAATTCTCTAGGATTTATCTTAGCTTCAGAAGGGTTATAAGTAGAATCTAATACTATGTTATCACAGAGTCGAATAGCAACACATTCTAGAGAAGCAGTGTTTAAAAAAACTTCAGAGTAGTTAATTATCTCTTTGACTAGAATTAGGACACCTCCCTGCGCCTTGTCTCCTAACCTATCCTTGCGTACAACATTATACCCTGAAATGCTAAACTTATTTTTAGGTGTCAGTCTTGTCTCATTAAGCATCATAATATCTATTTTATGGTCCCAAAGAAATTGCGATGATTCTCTATAGTTTCCTCTATTACCATTTGCATTCCAATGTCCTATTCTTAATGTATTTATAATTTTCTTATTTGCCATCATCTGTAAATATTTCAGCAAAAGCTTGTATCCTATCCAAGTCGTTTTTACAAGTAGCTAACCTATTATTTAACTTTTTAATAAGCCTCAGCATCTTAACTAAGTCACAGAGTTCATTGAGTTTCCTAACTTCCATAGCGAGTTCCTGGAAGTCTTGCGTATCTTTATTGTTCGTCGTGTAGTCTTGTTTATCCTCTGATGGTACATTTTTGTTTGCCTGGTGTGTCGAGACGTTTGCCTATGTAAATTGTCTGGTAGGCTGTAAGAGTGGATAGGCTTGAAGTGTCCTTGCAGGTGGTAGTGCTTTCTTCTCCCGTAGCTGCTCCATTGGATGTTTCTTGGTTTTAGCATCAATTCTTTTCAGTCTTTTGATGTATGCTGGGCAGCTGATATAATTTGCTTGATGTTCACCTCCGCAAGTCGAAAATTTACGCAGCTTTTTAGATTTTAAGTTTCTCCGTTCTCCTGTATATCTTCCTCCTCCGGGTGATTACCTGTGAGATGCGCCTGCGCACACTTGACACATTTTGGCGGATTTTTGTAGTGAGAGCTTCCATGTTCGAATAACTGACACTAGACATAGGTATTTCACTTTTATCACTACACTTAGGTCTTGAATTGGTGGTAAACTTATTAAATAGTTCGGGTGGTCCGTCGGAGTCCTTTGCTTCATTTGGATTACTCTGTCCGTTTGAACACCTTGAAATAGGAGGTCTTCTTTAATTTCTTCAACCGGAATAACAGCAGTCCCTTGGCAACCAGGTGTTGCGGTTTCTCATATTTGAACGGATGAGTAAAGTACGCTGTATATCAGTGGTCGGCAAACTTTTTGCTTAATTTTCAGGTATGGTCAAGCTCCACCCGACTTAATTTTTTCTACTACTTTTCGGTCTATTCATGTACCTTAGTGTGAGCAAGCTTACTCCAGTAAGGGTCTTTTGTCCACAGGCATGTCAAATGAAGGAAATTTTTCAACTTTTAATTTTTCAACTAGCGATTTGAAAATAGCATTATCAGCATCTACGAATTTGTCCGATTCCAATGATATATTACTTTCCTAGAAAAGTTAAAATTTTGAAGGAGTTTAATATTAAGAAACATCAGCTTTACAGTCAATGTAATACTAAATACTTCTCAAATTTTCAACCTTTATCGACAAATTACATGTCTTTGGAATCGGAACAATACGTAGATTCCAAATATATTACTTTTAAGTCACTGATTGCAAAATTATGAATTTTTTAATCTCACATTTTTTTCCCATTTTCTTACAAAGGACCCCTGAGGAAAGGCGTGGTCTGGCCAAGCTCGCAGGTACTGCCCTGAAAGTAGGTTGTAGTGCAGCCAGGACAGTGTACCCTGCCCTAGGCAAGAGCGTGCCGACCACTGCTGTATATGGACCATCCAGTTTGTTTTTTATAATCTGATACTCATTTGGTACAGCGGTTAGCACAATAGGTGGTATCTTCTGCTTGGGTTTCTTGTCAAGCTCTCCCTTAGAGCTGATATCATCTTCCTCGCCTATGCTGGCAGCATTGTCCGACAGCTCTTCATATCTGTTTTATGTACAGATATCTTCATTTTCCGTCGCCCTTCTAGATCTCTTTGGTCAGCTTGCAACCATGTTAGCTGACGGTGCGTCACACGCCTCCTTCCCTAAAGGTGTTCGCACAAGAAAATACGTGTGCAGTATGTAGGATACGGCTCACGCACGAACCGCCCGTGCACACAACAGAGCGCCAATCGTTTCCGTGCGATCTGTCGCACTGCTGTGGTGCGAGCTGCTTACGCACCTTTTACCTATCGGACCGTCGCTAGAGAAGCAAAAGTTTACGACGTTCCAATTTCGTTTATTGTATTATTTAATTATATATTTATTAATTCATTTATTAAAATTATGTCATCCACAGAATACAAATAAATAACTATGAAGCTTATCAGACATATTCAAAATATTTAAAAAAATATTACTTTCTAAAAAATCTTTCAATACTGGCTTTTTCACATTAATAAACACTACACTCTCTCCGTAAACACACTAATATTGGCAACATCGTAAACTTCTGTTTCTCGAGTGGCGGTCAGATAGGTGAACGGTACGTAGCCAGCTCGCACCGCAGCAGCGCGACAGATCGCAAGCGATTGGTTGGCGCTCTGTGTGTGTGTGCATGGACGGCTCCTGCGTGAGCCGTTTCCAGCATACTGAACACGTATTTTCTTGTGCGAACACCTTAACAGAGGAACTGAGAAACGCTAGCCACACACCTTCGCCTCCCACTTATAACACGTTTCTCTACTTTGTCAATCTACGAGAGTTAGATCGTGAGTTCAACGCGGTAAGCAAGCCCCATCCCGCTAATAGCTTCAGACCACGAGAGCCAGCGCCACCAATCACAGCCTTTATGTGCCCCCACTACGGTTGCTACTGCCACCACTGGGCAACCGGGAGTGGAGACAAGACGTTATAAGGCCGTGCAGGACCGGCAAACGGCCGTAGTTTCACCCGCCAGCTTGTTTGGCGAGTTAACCTCTAATTTTTGGGTGCGACAGGCATGCAAAAGCTTTGACTGGAGCGTCCCTGAGCATCGCTAGTTGTGTGTTTATCCAAATCAGTTATTTCTAAAAATAAAAAATGATGTTCGCTTATAAAATCACGCATCCTTATTGCAAACGCTTCAACCTCTCTTGATTTTTTCTCCATAAATGAATAAGGTTAAAATAAAGAAAATTATTTATCTTAAAAAATGTCTCTAAATTGCACGCGTCCGAGAATGGGATCGCCTGGTGATCATCAAGACTTACCTTTAAGCCAAAGACTGGGGCGACTGCTTGATGATCCCAGACGTATCCAGATTGGCTTAAATCGTCCTATTGGGAGTACTGCTAGTTTAGTGGGGAGCGGAGCATCTAAAAAGTCAAAGACTCAAATTTATGTTAAAGATATAGAATGAAGTAAAAGAAACATAAGGGTCCCTGCTTACAAAAGATAGGGAAAGCGACTGAAAACATTAAAATTTGCGACCTATTAGAGATAGGTTAGTTATACTATATATCTTTTCCTATGCCTCAATTTCTATCGAATTTTCGAACCACTTTATAAGATATTGAGCTCTTTCATAAGTCCAGAAGAAATTTAAACTAATTCTATA
>NC_046658.1:125004056-125019860 GCF_010883055.1 Belonocnema kinseyi
TTTAAGTTGACTCGAATTTTTACTAAAATATGTAAAAAAAATTGCTAAATTAAAAAAATTGTTTTTAAATCTTCGAAATTCTTTTTTGAATATTTTAAAATTATTATTTATGAAACTTCTAAACTATTAAAATATCTCAACGTTATCCAGATTTTTCATAAAATTTAAAAATAACCTTAAGATCTTTTAGATTCTTTTTAAAAGATGTCGAAAACTTTTAATACGTTTTGAAATTTTTTTAATATTGCCTTAAAATTAATTTTTCAACAAAAAAAAATCATTAAAAACTTTTCCAAGAATCTAAAAACAATTGTTTATTCTATGGTAACCTTTCAAAATTCTTGAAAAGCTTCACTCGTTTTTTTTTTATTTTGTAATCTCACAAAATTGCAAAATTTTGCTTTAAAATCTTCTATATTCTTTTTAGAAATTTTAGGAAATGTTTTGACATCTTTGTTAGCTTCCTCTTATTCTTTATTTTTCCGTAATTCTTAAGAAGAACTTGTTCTTCTCTTGAAACCTTTGAAAAGTCTTAATATGCTCCAGTTTTATTTCGGTTTGCCTAAAATTGTTAAAATCCCACAAAATCAAAAATATTGTCTTAAAATCTTCTAGATTCCGGTAATTTTTTTTACTGTTACGGTCATTTAAAAAAAATTATATATAGTGGCAAAAAAAATTTTGAACTGAATTATTTCGCAATATTGAAAACTAATTTATAATTAAAACTTTCATTTTGATCAATAATGTTATTATAAAAATTGTATCATGAAATAAATGACTTATTTTCAAAAATTTTTTGATTTGCAATTAATAATTATCTTTAAAAATGTAATTTCACAGGTTCAAACCTTGAGGTTTTTTCTTATGTTTTCTTCTTATTATTATTAATTTTCAAACTGTTTAGTGTATTATTATATTTTCTTATTTATTGTAATAAATCGAAATTTACAACAAAAACTAATAATATTAAAAATTAATTTTCAGTTTTACACTGATATGCGAACAAAAAAAACATTTCTGAAACGACGTATGTGATTATTCCTGAAATTGGACCTAAATGATTTATTATTTTATAGTAAATCAATAAATTATTTTATTACTTAAAATTAAAAATAAAAAGCCGTGTCATATATTACACTCATCTAAACTAAAATCAACTAAAAACTGAAAATTTGTACTTGATATTTGGCTGATTTGTTGAATCAATTGTTTTTAAATCTATTATAGTGCATAAATCAATTAATTAAAATAAAATTCACTCCATCATTATTAATTTTAATCATAAGCTTGTATATATGCATTTATGAGATAAATTTGCTGTATATTACTGACTATTAATTTATCGAAAATATAATTTTCCCTTGATGTTTTTGGTGAAAAAATGTACAATTTGCTAAAGAAATAAACAATATTTTGTGGATATGTCTCCTAAATCTTAATTATCTAATTGATCAATATCAAGATAAAATATCTTGATAAGATGGTCTTCATGAAAGCACAATGATATTGCAATCAGTATTTTTTGTAACCGCACACTGTTCTGGTCAGCAAATAGTGAGTAATTTCATCGTATTTGTTCAGACTTCTTAAATTAACTGTTAATTATTAATGAATCGGAATCAGAATTCGAAAAAATTTTATAATAACTATTATAAATACTGGCGTTAATAATAATTAATAATTTTCAAATAATAATTACTATTTATCGAAACGAAAGATTGGGTGCAAAAATTCAATTTACATAAATACAGAATTTAATAAAAATGTTCCGTAAGAGTATGTTGATTTATACTTTTAAGTAGGGCATCAAAATATTAAAAATTAATTCAACAATTTTATGTTGCAGCAAAAATGAAGATATTTTCAATAATTTTATTGGCTGCCTTAATAACCTTTCAGGCTGAGTCAGCAGATGTAGAAGAAAATTTAACAGAAGGTAAGAAATATTAAAAATTCAATAACAAAAAGACAAGAAATTACAAAACTTATTTTTTCGAAGTAACTAATCTTATGCTAATCACAAATTTGTTATCTCCTGTCACAGATTGGTCAACATACACAATTTTGATTAATGATGAGTTTACTAAAACTTTATCAACGATTTCGTCGCAAAGATTCTTGTTCTCATTAGATTAAATCTCAATCTCTTTAATTTATTACTTATTATTTTTTAGCATTTACAGTTTTTTTTTTTAATAAATCCATAAATAAAATCAAAAATCTAAATAAGTTGAATTACATTATGAATTTTAAATACAAGAACAAATTTCGAGAGACTAATTTTAAATAAGTTTTTATTTATGAAAATTCATACCACAGTGAACTGACACAATTGAATTAATGTTTTTTATTTCAGATTTAAATGAAGTTTCTACGCGATTAGATCTCAATGGAAACTTGAAAGCATTTCTTGAAAAACTTAAGGAAACTTTGAAAACCGGAGATGAATCTAAAGGAATTCCTATATTAGATCCTTTGGCGTCCCCAGAAATAGGTCCACTCAGCGTAGACTGGGAAGACTTAGTGTAATTAAACTGAATTATTTCAAATTTTTATAACTAGAGTAAACAGTATACAATTTTTTTTAATTATAAGGTACACCTTAAAATGATAGATATTAAATTCAGTAAAATTTGTCTGAATTTAAGACTCAATACTGGAATTCAGGTACTGAGGTCTTAAAGTTTAACCAACTATAAAACAAGGCACGCGTGCAATATATAGTCAATCAAACTGTTGCATTTTTGTTTAAAAAATACCAATTTTCGACGAAAAACATAGTTATTTTTCGTTTTTACTGACCGCTTTCCCATGAAAAATGCTGACATATCCTATTATATTGTTGAAATATTGGAAATACTCTTTGGAATCTAATGATTCATTATAAAAATTCCCGAGCGTGTCTTTTGAATGGAATGATTACGCTGGATCACATTTTCATCCCTGTTCACATTTATTTACAATTCTACATATGAGTAGAACTCAAGACTCTTTTTAACTTTTCCCATTTTTATATTTATTCACTTGTATTTATTCGTTTGTCAAAAAATTACTTAATTCTTAATTTTTCAACACATAAATAAATGCAGATAAATAAATACAAATAAATAAATATATTTGCATAAAAAGATATGAAGAGTTTTGAGTTCTTCGTGAAATTGTGAATAAATGTGAAAAAGGATGAAAATACACCCTAGCAATTGTGTAACCGTTCACAGGGTCCGTTAGAGAATAGAAATTTTAGACGGAAAACATTGGCGTAAAAAAAATTGTATTGTTTAAAATAACTGATTTCCGCTACAAAATATCGATGTTACCTAAACTTTTTCAAAACTTGTAAAGTTCTTTAAAAATCTATACCGACTTCCGGTGAAAACCAGAGCATAACCTACAAATTTATCTGACAAATCTGATAATTTTTTATTAAAAAATACAATTATTGGGCGAAAAACATTAACATATAATTATACAAAATTATTCCAAATTGTAAATCTTCCTTGAAATTTACTTCTTTCTATTTAAAATAACTGATTATTTGTGAAAAACGTTAACATAACCTTAAATTTTTTTAAATTGACAATTTTTTAAAAATGTACATCGATATACAAAAATAATCGATTTCAGATAACGGTTTTTTTTATTAAAAATATCCATTTCTGGTAAAAATAATCCAATAAAACCAAAGACTGTGAAGTTAAAGACTGAATAATAATCTGAAGAATAAGGGTAATCTGAACAATCTGAGGACTTTTTAAATTAAAAATAACAAATTTCAACGACAAGCACTAAAATAACATAACAAAAAATTTTTTGTAATTGTAAATATTATTTGAACTTTAATTATTTTTGTTTGAAATAACCGATTTTTATTAAAACCTTCAACATAACTTAAGACTATTCAAAAGATATGAATCTTCTTTGAAATTTATATTGATATTTTTGTTGAAAGCCGCTAGCTTGTAAAACAATTACACAAATATTTTTTATCTTTTTTGAAATATAATGACTTTTTACTAAAAATATCGAATATGGACGTGAAACGGCAACATAACCTAAAACTGTTGAACATATTTGAATCTTTTTTAAAAAATGATTGTTTTAAATCAAATATAACATGTTTAACTTATAATGATTTTTGTTTAGATGAAACACACCTACATAAACAAAAGTTGTGAAAATTCTAAATCTTCTTCGGAACATAATGATTTTTTTTAAAATGTAAATTCATCTTTAACCAAGTAGTAAAATTTTCAGGATTAAAAGAGATATATTCTCGACGAAAAATATAATATTTGATACTTCAATCCCAACATACTTTTTTTAAAATAAAAAATAAATTAAAACATCCACAAAAGAATAATTGTCAACAAACAGTTGAATTTTCAACAAAAAACATTAATTTTCAACCAATTGTATTTTTAATTAAAAAAAATTAAATGTTTTCCAAAAGAGAGGAATTTTGCGGACAAAAATTAATTTTTTAACCAAAAAACTTGAGTTCTCCACAAAAAAATGACAATTTTCAACCAAATATTTGAATTTTCAACAAAATGAATGAATTTTCTATCAAGAAGATTAACTGCCTACTAAAAAAGACAAACTTTCAAGTAAAATAAAGAGTGTTCGACCAAAAAAAAGTACTTTTTAATTTAGTAGTTGTATTTTTAACGAAAAAAAGATGAATTCGCATAAAAATATGTAATACATCAGATTTCAATTCAAAATTATTTTAATTTTAAATTAAAAACAGTTGAGTTCATTATTAAAAAATCAGGAAAATAGTTTAATCCTCAACAAAAAAAGTCAGTTTTTAATCGAGAAGAATGATCAATCAAAATTAATTTTAAACTAAAATGATTCATCTTCAACCATACAAGTGAATTTTCAACAAAGTACTTTTACTTTTAAAGCAGTAATTTAATTTTCAACCAAAAAAGGTAAATTCTCAACACAAAAAAAATATTTGGTAGTTAATGTAAAAAGTTTTCAAATTTGATAAATTGAAAAGATTTCAATTTATCGAACAATACGAATTTTCAACAAACTTGTAGAATTTGCAATTAAAAAAAAGTTCAGTTCAGAATTTAAAAAAATTTCTCGAGAAAATTTAAAATTATATTTGAAGTTTCAGAGATGTAGAAAAAGTATGTAGAAAATATCTAGGAAATTTTGCTGTTTTAAGACTTTTTGACTGACTAGAATTATTCCTGACATTGTTTTAAAATTTGCCGGATCTATTTTTGACAAATTTGAAAATATTTTGTAATGTTTTACACTCTTTTCAAATATTCTTTTAAAATTATTTTTTTAAAGTAAAAATCACATTAAATAGTTTCAGGAATCTAAAAAAAACTTTTAAAATCTTTAAAAAACTTCAACATTTTTTTCAAAATCTTGAAAAGTCAATCTTTTGAAAGGATCAGAATTTGTTTTAAAATAATGAAAACAGTCTGCTAAATTCAAAAAGCGAGATTCAAATCTTTTTAAATATTCTCGTAATATAAATTTTGTGAAGTAAAAAATAATAAAAAATATTCCGAGATAACTTAAGGAAATTTTTTCAAACATCTACATTTTTTAAAGTATAAATTTAACAAAATTTTGGTATTCTGTAAAAAAAAAGAATATCTCTTAAACTTATTCAAATATTTTCGAAAATTTTGTAATCTTGGAAATCATTTAAAATCATTCCAAATACAGAGAAACCTTTCAATAGCGTTCCCGGTTATAGTCCCTAAACCGGCTCAATAGAAGGGTTTCACTGTATTTTAACATATTTTCTTAAGGTAATATAATTATTTTGTAGGCGTATTCACTATAAGTATATGTATTAACATTATTTTTTTATAATAACAGTATATTAATTTTTTTTCCAGAGGAACACTTTTTGTTCAAAGTGTAGGTCTTTCTGGTTTGTCCGAGTATATTGTTCAAAATGCCACCAAAATATCATTAGTGAAACTGAAAGTTGACATTTCTCTAAGATGGCCTGAAATACAGGGAAATTTGACTGGTTACGATATCAACAGCAGGTTGATGGACTTTGTAAACGTCGTAGGACAAGGATTCGCAGAGTAAATACTAATTTATTTTTTTATACAAAAAGAAAAAAGTCATCATAACGCGGCCAGAAGAAATTATTTTACCACTCCTCATCATACTATAACAAGCCATCATAAATTGGTTTGGACCCTCCGTCTAAAATTACAAAATAATCATAATTTATTAAAATGAAACAAAGAAAATTAAAACAATATAGAAAATGCAAAAAATATATTTTTTTTAAATAAGTATCATATATTTTTAATTATTAAATATTGTTCATGCATTTTTTCTAGATTTTCTTAGGAGCTAAACGTGACCTAAAATAACCTATACATTTTAAAGTACAATTGTGTACATAATAAGATGTAATAAAAACGAAAATATAAAATTTTCTCAAATTTTTGATCAAATATATTGAGTTTAAATTTTTTACGAGAATTTAGTAAAGATCTTAGGTATTCTTAGTTCCTACTAATTTCTTGTTAAATCTTTAGTCTCCTTAAATCTTTTTAAATCTAAGGGTGTATTTAGCAGATAGTGCAAAAATCGATAAACTTAAAAAATGTTGAATGATTTTGGGAGCTAGTAGTAATTTCAATAATTGTAAAAAAAACTTTGTTTTTATGTATACCATTTAAAATACCCAAAAAAATCTTTTCAATTGCTTTAAATGTTTGGAAATACCTTGGAATATTTTTATTTCTCTCGAAATTTCTTGAAATCCCTTAATCTTTGTCAATAGATATTATATTATATATTTCCAATCCTTTGAAATCTCTAAATTTTTCTAAATAAATTCTTTGAAAATTCATTAAGATATTCAAAAATCCCATGAAATGACATAAAATCCAATGATATATTTTTTAATTCCTTAAAACTGTTTAATTTTTGAAAGAATCCTTGGAATCCTTAAAAAATAAATTAAAATATTTGTAATCCTTCGAACTTCTTGAAAAGTTCTTTGAATCTTTTAAAATACCTTAAATTCTTTTAAAAAATTTAAATCTTTAAATATATTTAAAATCTTGAGAAGTACTTTTAAATATTTAGAAATTACTAAACCATTTTAAAATCCCTTGAAATCCCTGAATTTTTGTGAATACATTCTTCGAAATTTCATTAAACTATTATAAAATGGCCTGAAATCACGTAAAGTGGCATTAAATCTAATGATACTCCTAGAAATCCCTCGAAATGTTTTAAAATATGTACCCTAAAATATTGGTAATCCTCTAAAATCTTTTTCAATCTTTTGAAACTTTTTTAAATTCTTGAAATTCTTTGAAATCTTCTAAAATATTTTAAGATCTTTAAAAACGTTTCAAATATTTAGAAATACCTTCAAATATTGAAAAATCTTTCAAATACTTTGAAGCCTCTTATTTCTTGTGAATAAATTCTTTCAAAGTTTTTTAAATTGCTGTAAATCTTTAGGAATACTTTGCAATACTTGAACATTTTGTTATTCTCTTGAAAGTTCTTTGAAATCCTTTAAAATACCCTAAAATATTTCCAATCTTTTGAAATCTATTGAAATCTTTTGAACTTTTTGAAGTTTTTGGAAATTCCTTCTAATTTTTTTAATATACCTTAATATCCTTCAAATCAAATGTTTCGAATTCTTTAAAATCTTAAAAAATTATTCAAATGTTTCGAAATACATTGAAATATTTAAAAATCACTTTACATCTTTCAAATCCTCGGGAACTCCTCAATTCTTTTAAATAAATTCTCTGAAATTTTATTAACATATTATAAAATCCCTTGGAAATCCCTTAAAATCTAAAAACTTATAGGCCCCATGAAAACTTTCCAAATCTTCCGAAATTCTAGGAAGATCTTTAAATCCGCAAGAAATTAATTTTGATCCCAAAAATCACTGACCTTAACCCTTTTCATCCTTTTAAAATTCCTGGAAAAGCTCTTAAAAATTCTTGGAAATCTTGAAAATCCTTTAAAATCGTATGGAATTTTTTCAAATATCTCACCTTAACCCGATAAACAAAAAAAATTAGATAATTTTGCGGGTGTTAGTAGTAGGATATTTTTCTGCATAATGACGGGGAAAAATCAAGATTTTAATTTTATTATACCGATATTGAAATCTTTATAACTTTTTACAATCCTTTATTGTAATTACTTAGCTTTAATTTTTAACTATAATTTTTTATACATGGACTTTCTATAGACGTTCGAAAACTTTTGTAAAAAAAGTAAGAAAAATGCTGATTTGTTTATAAAAATTAATTTATACCAATAAAATTTGGAACGAAACAAATTGGCAATATAATTATCTAAGCGTTAAGAGCTAAACAATTTTTCTTCACAAATTAACTTTTTTATAAAGTTGTTTTTAACAAAATACGGTAAAAAGTATGCAAGAAAATGAAAATTTTTGCTTCATACGTTTGTTAATTTTAAATCTCTTTAAATCTAAAAAAAAACAATGCGTGAATAGTTGAAAGCTTCATACCTTTTTGAATAGCAAATGTTCAATGCGCACCGCTGCGTGCGCGCGGCCGAAATAAAATATTTATAATTTTTAAATGATAAGTTATTTGGAATGATTTTTTAATTTAAAAGATATTTATACCTTTCAGAACAGCTTGCCCATTAAAACTTTTTTTTCTCAAAATGCGCTCGAATCCCCATGAGATTGAAAATATAAAAGTATGATTTATTCAATGTTTCAGGTAAACATGCATAACTTGAATTTGAAAATAATGTTTATATATTGTTCACACTAAAACTGGTAGAACATTATAACTAATGCTCACTGTAAATTTCGTCAAAAAATTATGAAAAATGTTTGAATTATCGCAAGTTGGAGTGAAAAAAGACAAAAAAATGTATTGAAGAAAAAACGGATTTTTCGAGTTCAATTCAAAGACGGCAGAGACTAGAACATTTTTTCTCGAAAAAACGCAGTTTAATTTCATATGAAAATATCTATTTTAAAAATTAATATTCGAAACTTGTTCAAAAAAGTGTTGAGAGGCCAACGACGTTCAGCTAAAACAAATTATATTTTAAAAATTAAAATTAAAAGAATTGATTAAAATATAAATTTAAAAAATTTAAGTACGCTCGATTAGAGTCCGATAATGCCGTACTTTACGTCCTATTATAGCTGGTTTTGAAAGATTCATATTACATTCTGAACAAGCTCGCTTTTGGTCTTGAATCAAGATTTTTTTCTGTGTGACTCAATAATTTTACAAAATTTTATATTTAATCTTAGTTGCTATTCCTGACATAAACATTTTTTAAGGTTCTCTATTAAGGATTTCAATTTCGATATTAAAACTACCACAACTAAGAGTAAAGAAACTGGAAAGCTACACATGGACATTCTAGGTCTAGACTTCTCTATGGGAGATTTTAAGGTTTGTTTGATGCATTTTGAAATAAAATTGACAATTAAATTTTGTATTTTACTTAACAAATAAAATTCTAATTGTTTTTCAGATTAGACTGGAAGGCCTATATGGTGACGAAATGATATCTGAAATATTCAGTGGCATTGTGTCTGATCTAGTACCTGAAGCAATAGAAACTTATAAGGATTTAATGTTAAGTGCAATCAAAAAATTCACATCAGATGCAGTAAATCAAATTATCGGTGATATGGCCATCAGCGATATCATTGGTATTATAAACGGTAAAAAAAATGCGAAATCAATATCTTCCCGAATTAGCAATGTAGATTGGAACCACAACGAAAATTTGCTAAAACAAATTATAGGAGTGTTCAACCACAAGAATTGATTGATCTAAATCCAAAAATAAATACACTAAAAAATGTATCTCGCCTCTCCATAATTCTCAATCTTTACATTACAAGAAAATTAATCTTTTGAATATTTTTAGTAATTTCTTTTAATTTTATTTCTGTAACTCAACTTTAGGTTGATGCGAAATTTCCGATTAGGAAAATAAAAATAATTTTCATAAGATTGAGTATTTCTGGTAGAGAACGGATAATTTTTAACTTATGAGTTAAATTTTGTAGTTTTTTTTTCTTCAAAAAACTTTATTTTTCATTTAATTTGCTCTGCTATAAGAAAGACAACCTGCGAGTTTTCGTTACGCCAAAAAAATCTTGTAAAAAATGACACCAAAATTATTTAGCCCGCATAAAACTTACAAAATATCTTCTTTATATAAGCAAACAAATTTTTTTAATTGATTAAAATAAAGAAAGTGGGGGTTTCTATTGAATTCAACTTTATCTTCCCGGCTGAATTTTGAAAAGATGGAAAATTTATTTGATATAAAAGTCCATTTTTTATTGTATGAAATTCTTTTAAAAAATCGTGCTTATATATATCAAAAAAAATATTCTGTAAGTTTTATACAAACCAAGTAATTTTTGTGTTGACGATCATTCTTTTTTCGAAAATTTGAAAATTTCTTGCAAAGGACGCAGGATATTATGAAAGAGTGAGGAATTATTTGTTTACTGTTTCTGTTTAATATGAAAAACGTTATTTTAGTATTTTGTTGAATGTGTCGTTTTTACTAGAAAAATACGATAATATAATATATTTCGAACAAAAATTTTTGTGGCCACGAAAATTGTTTTTCGGTGAAATAGGAATCCTTTCCAAATTTTATATAATTTTTATATTATTTCTAGCAGTGATGAATAAAGTTTTGTGATTTTGGTACGAAAAAATAAAATTTGTACATAATTATTTCATAATTGTTGATGTTAATGAATAAATTTACTTTTGATCAACCAATAAATTGAATTATTCTTCAGAGATAAGAATCGGTTTTGCCCTCTCCTTGTAACGTAACAGGAAACCAATTTCGTCTTCCATTTCAAAATAATTATTTCTGAATTAAATTTATTAACACCTACATAGTTATCACCATTCGTTGAATTAAATTAATTGTTTTCATATACATTAGTATTTTTATTTAATGATCTCATTAAAGATTATCTACTGTTGGTTCATTATTTTTTGTAGGGTGGTCACCACTTTTATTTTTAGAAAATAACTTGTGTAGGAGAAAACAGAGAATATTTAGTGAATTTTAAATCTACAGAGGTTGTCAACTAGGAAAATTTAAAAATAATAATCTGCCCGTCGCGCGAGCACATTGTTATCGTGCACTGCGCGCGCAACTGGCTTCGAGCGGAAGTTTGAGTGCGACTTTGGTTTTCGCGGTCGAAAATCTATTTCTCCCGCTAAGCCTTTAGGCTTTGTATTTACCTCACATTTATGCGCTGGGCTTTTTAAATTAAAGATCAAAGCATCAATAACTGTAATTTGGATATTGTAAATTCTCTTTTGTTAAAGCTCATTCGGCTTTAACGAATACATTCTTGTCACCTATCACGTGCTTTGCACTCGATTTTTTCAATAAGAAATTTCCTACATTATTTTCAATTCTATTATATCAAATATATATTATATTGTTTCTGTACTTCGGTATGGCTTGAATATTCGTTTCTTATTTTGCATTAAATGTTATTCTCAACTTCCATCAAAAATGTATATCATTTCAATAAATTTATATTATTAAAATTCATAATATGTATTATAATTGAAACAAAAGTACTTTCATCGTCTATTTTTATAATTAAAAATATGCGAATTCTATATAAATTTGTTTATTTTTAATGTTGTTTTTTACAATTTAAACTAAAAATACACATCCCAGCGTGAGGTTGTTCTAAGCAAATTTATAGATATAATTTAGGTTTAACTTCTTCTTTCTAAAAGTTATTTTTTATTATTTTTTTACAACAAACGATAACAAATTTGTGGATATTTTAGTTAAAAAAACTTTCTTCTCATTTTTTCGTCACTTGTGTCGTTTTTCCAAAACTTTAATTTTTTTATTTTTATCCTATCGAAAAATTGTTAATAACAAATTTGTGGCTGTTTTTATATGAGTCACTTTTGCCTATGATTGATTGGTATTAGTTGAGTCTAAGATAGGATTACAATTATGATTATTTATCATAATTGAAGTTATATCTTTGCGTTTGGAATATATTGATTGAAAGTAATCAATCCATCTTTCTGGTTCAATCGAGTCTTTACTAATGGGTTATAAAAATGTAGGCTCTAAAGATTCAAAGTAGCTTCAGAGAGGTGTTACAGCCTCAAAGTAGGCTCTAATGTTTCATTCTCTAGGAGTTAAAAGTTTAAAGCAGGGGCTATCAGTTTAAATAGCGTCAAAGCCGGATCTAATAAGGAGCTGCAACTTCAAAGTAGGGTCTAAATTTCGACTCGGGTTGACTTTTAGAATTTGGGAAGAAAGAAACGTTTATGCTTTACAACCGTTAATCAAAGTTTTAAGAAACTTCGTTTAGGGCGACAATTACGAATATCGCAAGAACAAGTTAACAGTGGTGGTGACCGAGAAGATAATCTACACCCAGAAAAAAAGTTTTGTTGAATCAAAAAACTTTCTTTAAATCAAAGAAATTCTAGTATTGATATACGGTCAAAGAAACATTTGTTTGATTAAAAGAAATTTTTTTGTTAAATTTTTTATTAGATTTAAAGCAATATTTCTTTAATTTAAACGGATTTTTTTTTTAAATAAAAGAAATATTTCGTTCGTTCAAATCGAATATTTCTTTGAAGTGAAGAAATATTTGATTGCTTCAAATAAAAATTTTCTTTAAATCAAGGAATATAATTTTTTATTTGACCTTTAGATTTCTTTAAAAGAAATAACTGTTTGGTTCAAAAAAGAGAACAGGTTAGTTTAAAATGAATATAGATTTTATTTGAATCCAAGAATACTTGAATTCAATAATAATAACCTAAGTAAAAAAGTTTTTTTCAATATTTTGTGTGTGTAAATCAACTTTATTCTTTCTTAATTTACAATTACTCACGAAATATTAAGGTAAAAAGATAAATTGTGACGAAATTGTGCACAGATGTAACAAAAATTTACATTAAAACAAGGTTAGGCCGTGCTGTATAAAAGTATCTATTCACGCGGTAGAAAGCTGCTATGCTTTCTGCAAATCCCTACGATACAAATATGTCGCTCACTTCTTTAACACATATTTTAGCGATTTAAATTATTACAAAGAGCCGCCGCTTCTGGGTCTTCGCAAAAATTTGACAACATGTGTTCCGAAAGATGCGTTAACGTAAAATAATCAAAGTGGTTTGTTCTGCGCAATATCATGGCGCATTGGTAATGTGGACTAAGAAAATTTTTCATTGATTCAAGGAAATAATTTGCTTATTTCAAATTACTGACTCTAGAGAAATTATTTCTTTTATTTGTCCTAGTAACTTTTTTGAATTAAATGAATTTTGTTTTAAATCAAACGAATCATTTAAACAAATAATTTCTTTAAATTAAAGAAATTACGTGATGTCATTTATCAATGTCAAATAAATTTTCTTTTAATATAAAAATATTTTTATGTTAAATCAAAAGGACCTAGTTAAAAATATGTTGTTTTTTTTTAATTTAATAAGAACATTTTTTGGGTGTATATGTTACAGGCAAAGTCCGATGTGCCGTCACACCGCATTCTGCCTAGTCCCTCCGCGAATTGACTGAGCGGTGTCAGGCAAAGTACGATGTAGCACTTTCAGTTCGGAGTCTGCCTAGTCAAATCGCGAAGTGCCCGACAAGCGCAGGCAAAGTCCGGAGTAAAAATAAAATCTCTGTGGTTATCTTGTCCCGCTGCGCAGTGGGCTGGTTTGAGAATTTTAAATTCAAAATAGTCTATAGATGGCAATAGTGAACAGATTTGAAAGCTTTTTTTTTAGAAATGATCAGCATTACATTTTTAAGATAACTTATTGAGTACATTGATCAATTTTTGTTTCAATATATTCATTCAACGCAAACTTTTTTCTAAAAAAAACTCAAAAAACTCAATATGTATCTTATTTAACGTACATAGACTTAGAAAACATAAATAATTCATTTCTAATATTTTTATTGTTCTAAAATGTGAATAGTTCCGAATTAGGTGTTTCGTTTATAAAATTTGTTATTAACATTCAATAAATTAATTTATTGTGATCGAAAATCACTGTTCAGACAATGCTACTAAGATTTGGTATGGCAAATAAAAAATCTGTGTTTCATTAAAATAGGTAAATTGAATATCTGGCTTGAAAATGGTGTAACAATAACACTTCAAAATAAAACTTGGTTTTAATTTCGTATTGGTTTCGCAACTAATGGAAAAAAAATTATCTCCCCACTCCCTCCCTTCCACGGCCTTTTATTTAGGACTGATGCAACTATTTAGTTATCCTGAAAACGGCAATAATTTAATCTAGTTCCTGACGTGGTCGTGGAAGTTTGGAAGATTTTTAAATAGAAGTTATTGTACTAATGTTGGAAGTATTATAAATGTAAATTTTTTATCTTATGGTTTGAGTTTCAGTGTACATTTCTCAATAAGTTGTTTTTATCGTTACTGCCGTACTAGAAAATCAAGCAATGAAAGTCAAATTCGAAGACAAATTTAGTGCCCTCAAAATTGCAGAAAACTCGTCGCGTATTTTGAATTTAGAAAAATACTACGTTAAATATGATACATATCGAATTTATTGTTTTATTTTTTTTACGAAATAACTTGCGTTGAATAAATAATTATATTGAAACAAAAATTGATTAATATAATCAATTAGTTTTCTTACAAATTTAATGCTGATCATTTCTAAAAAGAAACTTTCATATCCGGTCACAATTGCGACCTGTAGACATTTTGAATTGTAAATTCTCTAACCAGCCTACTGTGCAGCGGGAAAAATTAACTCCATAGGTTTTCTTTTAACTCCGGACTTTGCCTGAGTTTGTCGGGCACTTCGCGATTTGACTAGGCAGAGTCCGAAGTGAAAGTGCTACTTCGGACTTTGCCTGACACCGTTCAGTCAATTCGCGGAGGGACTAGGCAGACTGCGGTGTGACGGCACATCGGACATTGCCCGTAACATATACAAGGATGCAAAATACAATTTCAAACATTTGAAGGAGACTATTGATTCGGAGACAATAGTTCACGATATAGATCTTCGAAGATGGTCTTTACAAAAAAAGCGTAATCTAAACATCCCATGCGCTTAAAGCATCACGTTGGTGGGTATGGCAAATCAAGAAACATCATAACGTTTTTTTTTGCGAAAATTACGGTGGAAAATGTTGTTCAATCGGTTGTCCCCACCACGTATAGCTATCCAATTCAGTTAATTATATCTGCCGACTGAAGTAAAAGGACTTTTTAAGACAAATAATATTTATTTGCAAACCTCTAAATCTGGTAAATTTTCATCAGAACCCGTGCAGAAATCGCCATATATTTTCCCGATTACCGATTTGGCCCTGATAGGTTGAATATCTTCGGGCCTAGATCGGGATAATTCCATGACCCAGACCTGAGCCAGACCGGTTGAAGTATTGCAACGCCACCTTGTTCCAATGTATGCAAATTGCCTTGCTGTCAAATGAAGTGTCTTATCTTTGATAAAATTCATGATTACTATCATAGTTGAGTTTGTAATGAAATAAACAATATTCCAAAGCCTAGTACTACGTCACAAGTTTGAAAGCATTGTATTTTAGCAGCTTTAGATCATTTTCGCGATGTAAACAAGGGTAATTAAATTGCTAAATTGTATTGAGTATTTATCTCGAATCGAAAGCTAGCCTTAAAATTGAAATTCATTTGAAAAGGTATTGCAAATTTTGTGTTTTAAAATATTTTGAGTTTGCATTACAGCTATACAATTTTAAAAAATTATGTACGTT
>NC_046658.1:125019960-125022684 GCF_010883055.1 Belonocnema kinseyi
TGATTTAAATGATGAGAAAAAAATGAAATGCAACCCGAAATGCAAGTTCCAGGAATTTTAGAGAATCGCGATATTGACGAAATCAAGAATGGTGATGAACTGATGGATCATAAGGATTTAATTTCTACACATGAGGATTCAGATGCTAGTCAAGTTCCAAATGTCAACGTAGATTTAAGTAAGAATTTATTATAAACTCAATAACCTCATAATCAAATCTTTTTATTCCATGATTACTAGGTAAAGCGCATTTATTTTTTGCCTGTGTGGAGGCAAAGTATTAATAAAATGAGCAAAAAATCACAATACACATATTTGATTTACCCGCGGTAGATAATTCGCAACGCATTTTTCACAGATTAATTTAATAGTACTTCTTTCAGACATAGAAACGTATCCATTAGGGTGGTCCAGAAAATGATTTTCGAGCTACAGAGCAAGATATCCCGTCCCCTCCCCCAAAAATTTCCATTTCTGGAGAAAGGAAATTCGTAGTTTTTTTTCAAAATTCGAAGAGGAGTGTCTACGAAATAAAACCACACTAATATAACTTTAATTTTCAACCCACCCTCAGCCTCCCCGCAGCGCTCGAAACATGACCCAAAAATCAAACACTACATTTTTACATATTAAGTATTGTTACTTTTGAGCAATTTCTGCCATCTTTTTCATACGAATAATTACTAATGGGCCATTTGAATATTTTCCACGACTTTTTAAACCATTTTCAACTGTTTAAACAAATTTATTTTCTGATCGTATTTTCTTATTGAAATGTAATTGTTTGTCATTGTTTGAAGTAGTATATTTGTCTAAAAACATTATGTAATTATTTAAACAATTATTCATTTTTATTTTCAATATTTATAAAAATTGAGCCAGAGATATCAACTTTCTTTTCAAATAAGTGTCCTGCGCTACGTTTTGTTGAATAATTACATAATTGTGATACATTTATATTAAAGTTTATTAAATTTCTATTTGTTTTAGCAATCTTGATATGCTTAAGCAGTTTTTTTCTGATAACCAAAAGAATGAAATAAAATAGAACACATACAATTATTTTTCTGACTATAGTATGTAGAAAAAAGAAATTAACTACTTTTTATTAGTTTAAACAAATATAATTTGTTTAAATAATTATAGAAGATACAAAAAATATATATTAAAATACAATCACGATAACAATTCTTTGCATTTTTTTATATTATTGATCCACATTTTTTAATAGCTGCCCGACCAATAACATTGTTTAAACAATGCCATGAAGTTTATAACAGGATATATTTTTTTAAACAATTGAAAAATGGTACATATATTCCTTTTATAAACTATAGGTTCAGAAAAATAATTTTATGTATTCTACTTTATTTAATTTTTCTATTTATCGAAAAATAACTGCTTGAGAAAATTAAAATTAAAATTGTTTGAACAAATAGAAATTTTTTAAATATCAGAAGAATTGTATCAAAATTGTGTAATAATTCAACATCTAAAAGTCCATTTTTGAAAATTTTGAAAATAAACAACAAATAATTACATAATGTGTTTATAAAAAGTTACTACCCCAAATAATGTCAAAATATTGCATTTTAATATAAAATTACGATTATTTTTTACATTTGTTCGGAACAAATAATTGTTTAAAAAATTTAAATTTGTTTAAACAATTGAAAATTGTTAAAAACAGTCATTGGGAATATTTAAATTTTCCATAAGTAATTACTTGTATGAAAAAGACGACGGAAATTGCTCAAAAGTAACAATAATACGTAAAAATGTAGTTTTTCGATAAAATCTATGAACATGTTGCAATTTTTCGAAAATTCAGAATGTCCCCATGTTGATTAAATAGGATTTTGCAATGTCCGGTGGCACGTGTTAATATTCAAATTTAAAAAAAAATAAGGATTTTCTTTTGGGGGGGAGGTGTCTTTCACTCTAGAGTGAAAACCAATTTTGCAATGCATTTTTCGTTCACGATAGTGTCTATAGAGTGATTTTTTTTATTTTGAATGCCTTTTCGGTAATATTAGAAATTCTAAATATAACCTCGAAATTCAATCTTCATTTTACGAGAAAATGCTAAAATTATACATTTTTTCGTTCGGTATGCATATTTCTATCTAAATCGTGAATTGGAGAGTCAAATTCTGATATAACGGATTCAGAAGAAGAGTAGAATTAATTGAAGATGAACCTGATGAAATGAAACAGCTGCATATTTTAGCTGTAACCAAAGGACTGGAGCAGATATCGTGAGGAGCGAAGTCAAATAGAATAAATGATTTATTCAGTTTTTTTCGTACTTGTGCTAATATTTGCGACCAGACCAAAAAATAAAGTTCAATTTACTCATTTTCCGCGTTATCGAGTTATTATTATAAAAAAAATTATTAAAAAATGATAAATTAAAAAAATGGCTCTTAACGGGAATTTGGTCAGGGCCACGTCGGGTACTGGTTGGGCCGCCAGATCGGGAGTCAGTTCTGGCTCCGATCGGGCCGTGTGTTTCACCAGCGATCAGGTCCAGATCAGTTTTCCAGATCTGGGCCAGATTTGGCCTATATCTGCAGATTGAAGTAAAAGGACTTTTTAAGACAAATAATATTTATTTGCAAGCCTCTAACAAGGAAACTATCCCAGGTGTCCCTCACCGATTTTGATGAAACTGCAATATGTTGTAATACATCGAAAAATAAGAGACACGTATTTTTTTTTATC
>NC_046658.1:125022784-125090969 GCF_010883055.1 Belonocnema kinseyi
ATAAAAAAAAATACGTGTCTCTTATTTTTCGATGTACTACAACATATTGCAGTTTCATCAAAATCGGTGAGGGACACCTGGGATAGTTTCCTTGTAAGTCAGGTAAATTTTCATAAAATGTGGCTTCAAGATGTGTTTTTCCCTACCGTAGGAGAGAATTAGTAATTAGGTGTAATTGTTAGATTCATAGAGTTGCCAGTGTGACACAACCGGACAAACAACAATACCAGAAAGTAAACCCCTTTTACTAAAAATAATTTCAAAAGACACAACTGGGAGAATTCAGCCCTTGGATGTGTTTGGCTTCAGAATTTAGAAGAAAAAAAAACTTTATGAAACCACAAATAAATTCAAAAGATCTCTTCTAAATTATTCAAAATAACGACTAACCTTGAAGACCGTTTTTTAATGTAATTCATACTCAAGGCGACAAACAAAAATTACTTTTCAACATTCAATCTTTTCTTTCCCGTAATAAATCTGACCTTTTGTTTCTAAATATTTCACAGATTGATATACCGTCAAGAGTCGTTAACATTCTTAGATTGGGTGAATGATTTAACAACAAGTTTGGGGGAAAAGTGTCTTCAAATATTAGAAGTTGTGAAAGATGTTGAAAAACAGTATGCATAAAATTATAAGTAATTAATTACACGAATTCAGGTGTAAATTCTCGGGATTATCTAATGATTTTGTCACTAACAGTTTTTTACTTTCAATTAACAGTAAACCAAGAACTAAATAAAGAATAAAAATTAATTAACGAGGTCCTAAGAAAATAACCTAGATCTCCGCATAACAAAATCTGGTGATGGCCCTATTAAAAATCTAAAAAAATTGAAATTTCAGGATTTTAAATAAATTTGGATTAAAGGATAATCTTGGAAATGTTGAAAAATGCGATATTGACACTGTAAACAAATAATTTCCTTATCCTATGGTTTAATTAAAGCTTATAACAATAATTACCAATTAAGACCCGTGATATCAACAGTAGGTTTTCCATCTAGGAAATGAGAAAAGTTGCTTAGCAACATTATTCAAAATCAATAACTATTTTGAAAAATTCAGTGAAAAATACTGCAGCTTTCCTAGAAATCATTGAAGGAATCACGATTCCATAAGATCATATTAGAACTGAGTGATTTTAGATTTTAATTAGATTCAAACATTTTTAAAGAATTGAGGATAAATTAACAATAGTTTAGCGAAAGTTTTAAATGAATTCAACTACATTATAGGAAATATTAGAAAATCTCTTTAAATCTTTGAAACCCTTCGAAATCTCTCACGCTTTATGATTAAATTGATGACATCGATTACAATTTTATAAAATCCTGTGAAATTTCCTGAAATCACGAAAAATGTATTAAAGCACTTTGAGGGCTTTTAAAATATCCTAATATTACTGAAATCTTCGGAAAGCTTATGAAATCCTTCGAAATCTTTCAAAATTTCTTGTGAAATCATTGTGTATCTTCCAGAATTCGAAGAAATTCGTTACCATCGCATGCAACCTTTTATCCTTAAAATTCTTAAAATCTCTTAAAAATGTCTTTTCTTGGAATATTTAAAAATTATTTAAAATCTTTTAAGTCCTTTGTAATGTTTTAAAGTCACTTGTAATTTATTAAGCTCTTAAAAATGCTTTGAACTCTTGTAAAATACCATAAAATGTTTCCCAAACTTTGAATTACATTAAATTACAGAAATCAAATGAAAAATTCTTTGTGTCTTTCAAAATACCTCACAATATTTAAAATAATTTGAACTGAATTGAAATTTTTTATATCACTCGCAAATTCTACAGAATATTTAAAAAATGCTATAAAATATTTCAAATCCTTTTACACCACTTTAAAATATTGCAATCAATTAAAAATACCTTAAGATATTCAATTTTTTTAGCATATTTTAGAATTCTTGGACATTTTTATAAGCTCTTCAAAATCCATTGAAATTATTCAAAACACCTTCAAATATTTCCAAACCCTTGAATTTCTTTAAAATAATTGAAATAAATGTTTAAAATCCCTGAAAACTTTGAAATTTCTCAAAAATATTGCAAGTCCTTGAAAATATTGAAAAATCACTTAAAACTTTTATAAGTTTCCGAAAATGCCTTGAAATCATTCAAAATGATCAAACATATTTCAAATTTTCTGAAATCAGTCAAAAATGGCTTGAAATCTGTTATAATAGAATCTGTTACAGCTTTTGAAAATGAGAAAAAATGTTTAATTCAAAAGATATTTTAAAACCTTTAAAATACACCCAAGTTATTGAAATAATAGAATAATACCTTGGAATCTTCTGAAATTTTCCTAAATATTTCATTAAAGTATATATTCATTTGAAACATTTTAAAATCACTTGTACCTGTTTAACACTTTTGAAAATGCCGTGGAATCTTTTAAAATACTCTAAAATACTTTAAATTCCCTAAATTACTATTTAATTATTGAAATCTTTTAGAACACCTTAAAATATTTCAAATTATTTCAAATATTTTTAAATTTCTTGAGATTTTTGGAAGCTTTTGAAAGTTCTATGGAATTTAAATAATACCCTATAATGTTTCAGATTATTTAAATTCCTTTCAAATGATTGAAATCAACTGAAAATTCTTTGGAATAGCTTAAAAAATGTAAACACTTTTAAAAATGCCCTGGAATCTTCCACAATATTTTGAAATATTTAAAATTCTCTGAAATCAAATCAATTACTGAAATCACTTGAAAATATTTTTAAATGATCTAAAACATTTTAAATCCACTGAAATCCCATGAAATTACCGAAGTCAATTGAAAGTTTCTTAAAATCTTTCAAAATACCTGAAAATGTTTCAAGTTATTTGAAATCATTTAAAAAGACTTGCAAGTTTTTAAAGCTTTTGAAAAGGCTTGGGAAAGTGACAGACCAATTAAAAAGCGACTCGAAGAGCGGGAGTCCCTCGTTAGTTTGAATAGAGTAAATATTTATTGATCTCAAATTGGCCAGCGCTTTTCGGCACATGCGCAGTTAAAAAATTTGCTTGCAGCGCGCGCAACGTTACAAGGCCGGGGCAGCCAGTGAACGTCGCTTGACAAAAATAACCGAAAAGTCGCGGGAGAGGTAAGAGCCCCTACAGCCTTCAAATTATCGAACGCGTACGTTTAAAAATCGTTTAAATAGGCGAGCTTTCACTGTACAAGAATATGTAAAGATATTTCGTCTGAGTGACCAACGAGAACTATGCTATAGAAAAATTGTAGAGATATTTTAATAAATAAATAAATAAATAAATATATATATGTATATATAGTTTAAATATTTTTTGTAGAGCGCAAAGTACACTCTAGGGGATTAGCATGACAGTTTTTCGAACTTGTTCAATTTCCAATTGAAGCGAGTTGAATAATCAATTAAAGTTAACAAAATTAATTGTTTAAACAATTTATTAGTATTCTTAATAATATTTCATTTGAATAATGCTAGAAAGTTGCAATTTTTTGTTTGAAATTCACAACTATTTGTCTACTTTTCACTTAGGGTGAGTTAAACGATAATTGAATTTATCAAGAATCATTATTTAAACAAAATTATCATTGTTTATTGTTCATCTTCTTCTTTATTAATTTCCGATAGTTGCGGTGTCTTCTGAAATGTTTAACTTTTTATTCGCTTTATATTTTGTAAAGTAATAAATAATTCGAGTTAACAAAAATTATTATTGAAACAATTGATTATTATTTCTTAGAGTAGTGCCAGAAAGTTGCTTTTTTCTGAAATCTTTAGTTTTTCTTTGAGTTTTTAGTTATGAACAAATTATAAATGAACCTGAACAAGAATCATTTTTAAATTAGTATTGTTCTTTTTTTAAGTGAATTATTTTTACTCTTTTCCCCATGTTTAAAAAAAGTTAATTAAAAAAAAATTATGTGATCTTGAAAGTACAACCAAGTTGATCATAGACCTTAAATTTATATCTACAATTGTAATGAATGATAACCATAAAATAGAAATATTTGCTAGTAATTTTCCATTTAAAATGTATCCCTTTTTTCCTTTATTACATAACTGTCTCTAAGGAGTCGATTACAATGTTTATTGTAGAAACATACTTCTTCCATTTAAAGTCTTTTTGTGCAATTATCTTACACAAATTCAATTCTTTTACTTTGCGTTTTTAAAAAAACTGATCATTGGAAGCATAATTTGTTAAAGGCCTTTTGTGAAAGTTTTTTACATAAATTGCCTTCCGACTGCAATTTTACAAAAATTTCCTTTCAAACAAATTTACTAAATAGAGACACAAACAAATATTATTTTAATTGTAGTTTATGTATTAATTTGTTGATCAAATTCAAAACTTGCTTTCACAATCAACAGAAGAACCGACTTCCTAAAATATAATTAAACTGCCTTCGGTATCGTAAACATTGATAGAAAAACTCATACGAGTAAATAATATTGATAAATATGAAGTTTTCGATAAGATTTTCTCCTTCCTGTTTTCGGGTCAATATGCGTTTAATCTTCTGACGAAGAAGATAATGTTTTTTCCCTTAATGGCCTCAATTCTCAAGTATGCAACTGATTTCATGATTAAATTTTAGGATACCTTGATAATGGGGTTTTTATACAAAAAGTGTGTTGCACTGTTGCAGACGATACTAGTTGTGATAGTGTTCTGGTCAACTACTAATATTCTATTTCGTGTTTCAGCTGAATTCTAAATAGTAATTCTAATAATTATAATTAATTCTTATTCTAATTGCTTTTCTATTTGCTCTCTCTGTGTGACATTAATTTTTCGTATTCGGTTGATTAAATATTAATATTTACTCAGTGTGTATCAAATAATTATTTGAAAATAGAGCTTAGTACAGCAGAAATGAGCTTTACATTGAAAATTATAAAAGTACATTTTTTATTTATCGACGTGAAATGAATTTACAATGTCCAATTTTATGTTGTAGAAAAAATGAAGATTATTTTAGCGATTTTATCACTTGCCTTCATAATTGGACATGCTAAGGGAACCAAGATTGAAGACTTCCCTGTAAATGGTGAGAAATAGAGAAATACTTTTAAATTTACGAAATGTATTGTTTACTTCAATTTTTTTATTTTGTTTTAAGGTAATTTGGATTTGAAAAATTGCGTTAATTATATTTGTTCAGATCTAAGATTTTAAACAATCCGATTTTTTTATGAATCATTGTTGATCAAGATTCATGGTATATCTTAAAAAGTGCATAATGTTCAGTTATCACAAAATTTATTTTTCTTCGCGGTGGATGAACAGACCACAGTCATAATAAAACTTTAAGGTTGATAGTGGCAGTACGACCAATTTATCAGTTAATCATTTTGTTAATGATCAGTAAATTAACCAATGAGATTTCTGGAAATCCCAAAAAATAAAATTATTCAAACTGTAGAATTGTCAAAAAAGAACATGTTTGGAATAGCAAATTGCTGAAATTAAAAAATTTCCCAAATAATAAATTTCCAGAACAGTTTATAATCTTACCAAAAATTTGCTAAGATTATAAACTGTTCTGGAATTTTATTATTTGGAAAATTTTCAAGTCGGGATTTTTAAATTTCAGCAATTTTCTATTCCAAACATTTTCTTTTTTGAAAATTCCGACAAAGGAAATGGCCAAAAAATAAAATATTCTAAATTAAAAATTTATAAAACTAAAAAATTTCCGACAATATAAAAATTCCAAATAATGAAATCTCCGAAAAGTTATAATATTACCGAATTTTAAATTCAGGAAATAGAAAATTGCCGAATGATAAAATATTCGACTCGGTAGAAATCCCGAATTTGAACTGTTGAAAAACTGTTTGTTAAACAATATTAATTATTTAATAAATATACAATAAGTGAATAATCTAATAAAGAATTTTTTTGAATATGTCCCGTGTATTTTCTTAAATTATTGTATGAGTTTAAAATAAAAGTTGTTAGAGTATAATTAAAGTGTCATTTTTGTCGAATCGTTGATATTTTAAATTTAAACAATACTTTTAAAAAAAGTTTAAAACACAGATCAAAATATTTCATTCATTAATTTTTAATAAATTAATATAACGACTAAAAAATCCCAAATAATAACATTTCTTGCACTTTAAAACTCCCACATAATAACATTCCCGAATAATTAAATTCCAAAAAATTCATTATATTACCCAATTGTAAAAATTAAAAAATCCGAAAAAAGCCGGAAAAGAAAATATTCGAAATTAAAAATTCTTGAAAAAAAAAATTTCCGACAGTATACAAATACCAAATTTAAAACTTTCTTCATAATATTTTATTATGAGGAAAGTTTTAACACATAATTTCCTAATTGAACAAAATTAAAAATCTCCTTTTTAATCACTATTATTTATTTATTAAATATACAATAATGGAATATTTTTAAGAATTTTTTTATTTAGTGTATTTTTTATATTATTGTTTGTGTTTAAAATAACAATAATAAGAAAAGAACTTTTTGATGAAAACTTTTTTTTGAGAACGTGCACAGTATTTTTGTTGATTCATTGTTTTAAAAAAAAAAGTTTTAATCAAATAATGTTTTTTAAAATAAATAAATCGGGCGGCTAAAAATTCCTTACACTTTAAAATTTGAAAATTATCGAACAGTTTATAATATTGCCGAATTATAAAATTCTCAAATTCAAACAATTGAAAAATTGCCTTTTAATGAATATTAATTATTTACTTCAAATACGATAATCGAATAATTTTATCAAAGAAACGTTTTTTACTGTTGAAAGTTTGCAAGGATTATTTTGTGAATTAAACATTTTTCTAACAAGCTTTGAAGGATTCAATGCAGCACACATTTATTTTGAAGTCATATTTAAAAAAATTATAAATTCGATTTTTGATAACGTTCTTTGTCTTTTTTATTTTAATACTGTGCACATTTAAAAAAAAATTAATCAGAAATACATATTTTTTCATTATTGTTATTTTAAATTCAAAAAATAATTTTTAAAAACTTTTTAAAAAATGTATTCTTTTATTACATTTTCAATAAATAAATAATATTGCTAAAAAATAAACTGTTTAATGTTTACAATCGTGAATTGTTTACTTTGGAGAACTTATAATTTAGTAATTTTCTGTCAGAAACTTTCAAATTCGATAATATTATAAACAGTCAGGAATATTAATATTCTGGAATTTTCCAAATCGGAATTTTTGTATATTGGCAATTTTAAAGCATCGGAAATCTTATTTTTTGGGAGATTTGCAGTCATATAAAATAAATAATATTCATACAATGTTTTTTATGGTTTTTTTATATAATAATATACCTAGTGCCAGAAATTTTACAGCTTCGTATTTTTATATTTCGGTAATTTTTTGTGGGCAATTATCTGTTTTTTGGAATTTTGTATTGTCGGTCATTTTATAATTTTGGGATTTTTCTATTTTAAATATATTCTCTCTCCGGAAATTTAACAATATCTGGAATTCTATTTTTCATCATTTTTTAATCGAAAATTTATGACAGAAAATTGCTGAATTATAAAATATCCAAACTACAAAATTCACAAAATTAAGCGATTAATTTTTTTTGTATAAATACTAATAATTTTTCCAAAATGCAAGAATAAAATATTTAAACAATAGTTTTAAAAAACCTCATAAAGAATTTTTTGTTCCAAGTATTTTATTATTACATTTTTAATAAATGATTAATATTAAATAAATAACAAATTTATCATCATTTAAATGTAGGGGTTTTATAATTCGGGAATTTATTAGAATCGGTCATTTGTACAATGTCGAATGTTTTATTATTCGCCAATGTTCCATCAAATTATTAAATTCCGAAACTTATTTAGATTGCCAAATTTAAAAGTTTACAAAATAGGAAACTGCCAAAAGAAAATTGCTGAATTTAAAAATATCTAACACTGTAAAATTCCCAAAACTAGAAAATTGTGCGAATTACAAATGTTTCGAATCAGAAAAATTAAAACTTGTTTTTTGATCAATATTATTTGCTTATTAAAAAAACATAAATGAAATATTTTTATGATTTACATATTTTATAAATTTTTCATGTATTGAAAAAAATTGTTGTTTGCATTTACAATAACGACGATTAGAAAAAATACGGTGCTCATTTTCAGCAATAAATTTTCATTGAAAGGTATTTTTCATATTATTGCTATTTTTAATTTAAACAATAATTTATGTTAAATACATTGAATTTTTTAGAAAATGTGTTTTTCAAATTATTCCATTATTTTATTTTTAACAAATGAATAATACATTTCTTTAAACTATTTTTTTAATTGTTTAAATTCGGGAATTTCCTAGAGTGTCGGAAATGTCAAAGTGTCGGATATTTTATAATTTAGCAATTTTTTGTCGGTAATTTTCTATTCCTGGAATTTTGAAATTCGGTAATATTATAAATCGCTGGGAATTTTATTAGTCGCGAATTTTCCGATTATGGATTTTTATATTGTCAAAAAATTTTATTTCCAGAACTTTTTACAGAGAATAATTTCTTTTTCTGGAATTTTTTTTAGGAGTTTTTTATTTGTCCCTTTTCAGTGGTCCCAAACCAATTATTGATTGGAACTTTTTGCATGGTATTAAACAATAGATTTTTCGAAATATGCCTATAATTTGTATAGTATTTAAATTATAAAAAAGTGACATAGTACATTATAAAAAAAAGAAAACTAAATTTTGAAAAAACTATTTTGGTACAACAATTTTTTTTCAGCTCCCAATGTTGACGCAGATAGAAATAAGGGTAATAAATTCAAAGAAGTCATTGAAAATTTTAAAGACATTTTGAGAAATGGAAATGAAACTTTTGGAATTCCTGCCATGGACCCTTACAAATCAGATCCACTAAAACTATCCTATAAATCGGATAAATTTAGGTATTTAAAACTTTTATATTTTTTTTATTAGAAAATAACTTTCAGGCATTTATTTATGAAAAATTTAATAATTGAGCTTGAAGATTTTTGGGTATTTATTGTTTTTGCTATATAAAGATATAGATCTTCTTGTCTTTTTTAGCGACTTTATAAATGAAATAATTGTTATTAATGATCGAATTATTTTTTTAGAGGAAAATTAAATATTGAGAGCGTCGATGTTTTCGGTACCTCGAATTATGTAGTGAATAAAGCTGCCTTCAAAATGGTTGGTTTAAAAATGTGTTTGGGTCTTCGTTGGAACAAATTAAGAGGAGATATTAACGCTTATAATTTCAATGGCATATTGTTCAATTTAACTGATGTCTATGGAAAAGGAAACGCAGAGTAATATTTTTGTTGTATTTTACATTTATATTCACATGATTTATATTTTGAAAATTATTATACAAAAATCGTGAAAAACAAATCAATAAACCTAATTATTATTAATAATTATACAATAAATTTTTCAGATTTACAATTAGAGATTTCGATGTATTTACCAGTGTTTTTTTGAAAATAAATCCAGCAACCAAAAAATTGGCCATAAAACACATAGACACCCAATTCTCGCTGGGAAGTTTCCAGGTTTGTCTTTGATTCATAGTCAAGTTTAGGAAAACTGTTTATTTTAAACAATTTATTTATCGAACATAATTGTATTTTAGATGAAATTATTTTTCGAAAAATGTTCACCTTGTTTTTATAAATTGAATCAAATTTATTTTCTAGTTTTATTCTGAGGGCATCTATAATGATCGAGACATATCACAAGTCGTCAGTGCTATTATTTCTGATATGGCACCCAAATTTATTCAAATGTACCAAAAGGAATTGACAGATGTCGTAAAAGAAATTTTAACGGATTTTGGAAATGAATTTCTTAGTAGGAAAACTCTTAAGGATCTTCTAGATCTTATATCATAATTATAAAATGTAAAATACAAGAATTTTTTGGTCTTTTACGAATATGTACCCAAAATTGACAAAGAAAAATGTTTTCTGAATAACAATCGTGAAGCATTTATAGGTAATAATAAAATTCTTATTGATAAGTTATGAAAAAGTAAATAAGTGCATAATCATAAATGTTAATAAATAAATGAATTTTTAATGAAAAAAAACTGATTTTATTTCTTTCCTGTGATTGACTTTTGGTTGTGAACTATAGATTGGTACAAAAACTCGACTTTAGGTTTTTGTTGATCGATTTGCCCAATTTTATTCGTTTTCTGGATAAATAAATTCCGTATTTTTCTCAAATCTGTCAACACGTTGGAAATTAACATGGTACTTTTAATGGCACAAGTTCAGTTTTCAAAAAAATTGAAAAAGAAGTACTTCTCAGTGGACACAGAACTATGAAAATCTTAGGTACGTCCTTGGGACGTTCCTAGGACGTCGTATATCAGGCCAATCAACATCTCTCAGACGTTCAATGTCCTAAAGATGATCTAAAGACGTCTTGAAGACATGGACGTTCTCAGGACATCTTTTGTACTGACATTAGACGTTTTAACAGCATCCCTAGGATGACCAAAAGACATGTTATAAAAGACATCTTAGGAATGTCCCAAACACGTCTCTAGGACGTCCTTAATTTTTTTGCCCACTGGGTTGTTATAACCTTTTTCTAATCTAAAGTTTATTCACTCCTTAAGAAATCTTCAAGAAACGATTTTCAACTAATAACTTTTAATATATATAATAGCGGTTCTTAGGCGTTTCAACGGGATTAATTTTCAGTCCGTGTATTACAAATGATAACTTTTCTCCCACAATTATGAATTTTTTATTTTCGCCACATAATCTAAAGGGCTAAAGAGAATCCCTCAAAGAGTGGTATTTCGAAAACCGATATTGTAGTTGTTGTTTCTGAATTATTTGGAAATATTGTGAATTTTATGCGCCTGGAAAAGAGCAGACCATGGGTACACTTTCGATGGCGGTCATCTCTTTCCCAGGCGCATCAAATGCATCATATTTTCAATTAATTAAGTAAAAAGAAGCCCATTTTTCGAAAAATCCCTCTTTGAGAGTTTTTATTTAGCCCTTTAGATTTTGTGGTTAAAATATGACATGAAACAATTCACAATTGTAGGAGAAAAGTTGTTATTTGTAATGTATTGACTTAAAATCAAGCCCTAGGAAGCGCCTTAAGAAGGGGAGGTCCTAAGCGTGCTAGAGAAGAAGGAAGTAGGAAAGGAACGTAAATATGGGCCGCTGGGAAGGCGATAAATAAAGAGAATTGAGAGAAAAAATGATAAAGGAGAATCTAAGATGTACAGAAGGGGAAGGAGTAGACGATATAGTAGAAAGAATGGAAGGGATGATTAAGAAGATGAGGGAAGAGATAAGACCAGAAGGAGAGGGGCGATTGGTGGGACAAGGATAGCAGGACGAGGAATGTAAGGAGAGCAAAGAAAAAATGAAGAAGAGTGTAAGAAAATGTAATAAAGAAGATACGTAAGAGAGAAAAGGAAATACTATTAAATAAAACGAGGTTATGAGAGAATATTGAACGAAAAAAGGCAGAAGGAGAAGGAAAGGCACATGGAGGAGGTAGAGAAAGCAGTAAAGGATAGGCGGATGGGAGGTGATGAATAAAGTAAGAGGAAAAAGAAAAGACATTAATTAGAAAATAAGGTGATAAAAATGAGTGAGTGGACAGAGTATTTCAAAGGACTGTTGGGGGTGATGAACAAACGATAAGGAGGACTTTATAAAGGTGTTAGAGGAAGAAGGGAATGACATGGGCAGAGAAGAAGTGAGAGGGTCAATAGAAAGCATTAAAATAAATATCAAAGGAAGAAGATGGCATAGAGACTGAAGCGCTTAAGTACGGTTGGGAAGGAGTCAGAGAAGAGATGTGGAAAATCTGTAACAAAGCACGGAAAGGTGCAGGATGGCCTGGAGAATGAAGAACGTAAACATTGATACCGCCAATAAAAAAAAATTATAAGTTAGAAACGTAGAAGAATACAGAGGAGTTACATTTATGTTGGTAGGCTATAAAATCTATGCAAAAGTTTTTAGGAAGAAGGTTAGAAACACAGGTAGAAGAAAAAGGACTGTAGGAAGGATAAGGGAACAAGAGATAATATTTAAGTGTAAAACTACCTAGTTAATATAATAGAGAGGAAAAAAGGGAATATAGTAAGAAAAAAAAGATTGTGGACTTCAACGCAACGTTCGACTCAATGATCTAAAGTGTGCTGTGGCAAGCTGAGGAAGAGAGGGGGGGGGGGTAGATAAAGAACTTATTGAAAGAATAAAAGAAATCTTTGTGGAGACAAGATCCAAAGTGAGGATAGGGAGAAATAAAAGTACAAATAATAAATTATAATAAGTACAAAATAGGGATTAACTTGATGATAAGAGTATTTGAGGAATACGTGCGAGGAAAAGATTTACCGGTGAATGTTAGTAAGACCAGGATAATAAGCTTCAGGAATAAAAGATGTAGATTGCAAATGGAAGATTAACGGAGAAATGGTAGGTAGTAGACGAGTTCTGTTACTTGGGGTTATGGTTTGAAGCAGATGGGGGCAACGAACTATAAGTGAGGAAAAGGATAGAGTGTGCGAGTAAAACAATGGGCCAAATTTTGGGGCATAGCAAAGAGAAGATTCCAAGATGACTAGAGGATGCGAGTATGGATGTCTGATGTGTTAGTATGAACTATCTTGTGTAGTGGAGTGGAGATTTGGGGATGGAAGGAGCATAAGAAAGAGGTAAGCCTTCACAAAAAATTCTTGAGGTATCCACGTTGAAAGAAGAACTAGGAAGCGAGAAATTGATATAGTCAGGTAACTTAAGAGAGCCTGAAAGTTTGCAAAGAAGTTAAAGATAGAAGAGGGGAGAGGGAGCAAAATTGCGCAAGCATGCCTAACTGAGGTCCGGAATAGAGAGAGGAGAGACAATATCCAGGAATCCATGAAGAGAATATAGACTGGTAGGAGATAGGATTGGAAAAGGCGGTTAGATAGGGAGACGAAAGATGGAGAAAAATTATGGATCAAAATATAACAAATGGTATATCAGGTGGCTAAGTTCGTGGGGGAACCAGAGTCCCTGTGAAAGTTCCAAAGGGAGAGTAAGTAGAATAGGATGGTGCGATTCAGAATGGGAGAGAGAGTAGTGTGTACTAAAGAGGAAGAGTAAGGCAGTAATGTAACCTATTGTGTGATAGGAATAAAGGAATTCTGAAGGGAGTGGGAAGGGAGTGGAATGGATGAAGAGACTGGAAGAAAAGAGGAAAAATAACAGGTGCGAAGCTATATAAGGCCAAAAGAAAAAAAATTAAATCAGAGAAGTAAATTCTTTTCATAAGAAAGGTCGAGAAAATTCTAATTTTTTCGAATTTCTTACGTACATTACCTCACTTAATATGCAGTATTCTCTTATCTCACAACTTATAACCCAGTTTTATTTTAAAAATAATAATTTTTTAAATCATTCTTTTCAGCTACATTTCGGAGTTATTTTTCAGATATTCGTATGAGATTCGAAAACAACTGGAATTTTATCTATTTTTCATATGAAAAGGAGTAAGTGATAATAGTTGTTTAAATCATTGCAAAATTTATTTCACAAAAAATATTACTCTGAAAGTTCATTAGGTGCATCATTAGTTCAAGAAAATAATAACTTTTCACAATTTACAGGCGAAAAAAATTGTTTGAACATATGATAATTATTCAAATAATTAGAAAATACCCTAAAAATATTACTCTAAGATTCGTTCATTTTGTCTTCCAGAAAATACAAGATTTTAATGATTTGGAGGAAAGTTTTTTGACAAAATATTTTAAACAAAAAATATTACTTTTGACATTCATCAAGTACATAATTTGTCCAGGAAAATAGAAATTTGTCACGACTTACAGAAAAAAATATTGTTGAAACAAATAATGATGGTTTATTTTATACAATTAAAAATTATTAAAAATATACTTGGAAATTTGTCGGTTATCGAATGAAAATAATATATGTTAAAATTCTTTTTTAAATCATTTTTTAGTATAAATTCTACATAAAACTGTTATTTTACATTTTTTGGGGCATTTTCCGGGCAAAATATAACGGGGGTGGGCGGTTTTTAATTAAAAGTTATCAGGTGTAAATTATTGCTTCGAAATTACTTAAGAAGTGACTAAATATTAATTTACAAAAAGTTAATAACAATTACTTATTCTTCCACTTTTTCAAACTTGGATTTTTCATTAAAAATTCCATGTTGAATTGAAAGTCAAATTTTTGGGACAACCTTTCATTTTGTGTAAAATATTTTGTCAATAAAAAATGTAAAAAAATATGACTTTCCAATGTATTAAACTTTATGTATATGTGAACAATCAAATTACATTAGGAAATAATAGTATCTGATATACAGACTTTTATATAGCTTTTTCTGGGATTAAAAATTTGTTGGTCAAAATTAAACCCAGCGCAATGGTCATAAAGATAAAAAAAATAGGTTTTTATAATTTTGCGTCTAATCGTAAATTTCAAACGATATTGTAAAAAGTTTTTAAGAATAGTTTAAGATCTAGACAAAATTATACCTTTTCTGTTGTTAGACTTTTTTCGGCTAATTATACGTTTTGAAGAAAAATTAAAAAATGGTTTGTATTTCGAGTTTCACGTGTTTCCTCAATATTATTTATTCAAAAAGGACTCAAGAAAATATAGCAGCAATCTTTTGAAAATTATAGTTTTATATATTACACCATATTTTCTTTAGTTTTTTACCTAAATAATAATTTAAAAAATAGGTAAAACTCGAAATTCAATCCATTTTTTATTTAACTGTTAATTTTTCATCAAAATGGGTTTCACCGCCTGTATTCGAAATTTAGATGAAAAATGAGAAAAATTGATTTTTCTTAATGGTATTATCTCGATCTAAAAAAATTATATTTTCCAAACGTCGGATAATGAACCTATAGGAGGTAACAATTAATTAGAAGCACAAACATATGTAAGATAATTAATTCAAATTTTAATTTATCAAGGCAGATTATGTTATATATCAATATATATCAAATCTAATTTTATTCATGAATAAAATTTGTGATTTCTTGCAAAGGTGTTGCATTTTTTCATTTTTGTTCCTTACGTTGATATTTTTTTAACAAAACATTTCCCCTTTTTGTTATAAAATCTTCTTTTTTCGAAAAAAACTTGCACTATTTTTCCTAGAATTGAACTCGTGAATTACTGTAATCCTTGAAAAAGTTATAATTTCTTCAAATTTAAAATATCTTATAGATATCTGAAAGATTCTTTAAAATTTCATAATTTATAATTTTGAATTTATAGTTGTAGTAATAAAATAATTAATTTTCTTCAATTATTTGTTTATATAGCTTTAAAACTTAATTTCTAATAATATTCTTGAATCATTTTGCTATCTACATTTTATCTGAAAGATCTATTATTTCTATTTCTTAAGATATTGAGTATTGATATTATGAACTAAATGGAAATTTTAATTATTTTCAAATGTGCGATTAAAATCTAGACATCGATAACGGCAGCCTAATATAAAAAGTTGATAAGCTGTGAATGCCATTAATTTTAAGTCATCTTCGCAGGTGCCTTAATCAATAAAAAGTGAGTATTTTAATTAACTTCAATTTTTTAAAATAATTTATCAATTAGCAGTTAATACTTTAGTATATTTAGATTTATGATTAGTACTTTTCAATCCGAACACAATTATTAAATTCTGATAATCATTGTACAAATAAATAATTATATTTTCTTTTCTTTTTTAGAGAAAATGAAATTCTTCATAGTACTTCTTCTGACTTTTGCTTTCGCTAAGGCAGATGTCCCAATAAAAGGTAAAAATAGTCTATATTTTGAAAAGATTGTATAAGGATGTTTTGCTTCTAAATTGTTTGTCATCAAAAAATAATATTCTGTTATATTTTTTATTAGCACATTTTATTTATTTGAAAATATAGTATCTAATTTTTTCGCTCCTTAATACAGTACGTTTATTGGTTATTCAATTGGGGTTTAATTTGTTTTTATTTTAATTAAATTTTTTTATAAGATAATATTTTTAATTTTAAATCAACGAAAATAATTGTCAAATTGTAATTTATTTAAGATCTATTTTTTTAACATTCTTTATACATATAATATATTTTTTTATAAATTATAGTTTTCGGCAATGTTGCTACTAAAGGGATAAATGAAAAATTGTTGGAGCGCATCGAGAGTTTGAGAGAAATTTTGAGAAATGGAAATGCGTCTTTGGGATTACCTGTCATGGATCCACTTGTGATGAAAGATCAAAAAGTATCACTAGACTCGAAATTATTCAGGTATTAGAACTATTAATTATGATAATTATTGAACTTTTAATTGATTGTTAAGAATAATTAATCATCTTTTAGTGCACAAGAAAAAATAATTAGAAACAGAATTTTAATATCAGGAATCACAACGGTTCAGTTCAATTGTAAATAAAAAAGGAGAATTTATTTATTATAACAACTATTTATGTTATACGGATATCACGTAAATATTCAACGAAATTTTTGTCTTTAATTTTTTTTTTTTGACTGAAGAATCTTTTTTGATTGTAACATTAACTATTTAGTTGCAAATTTGTCTTTTTGGCTTGAAATATCCACTATTACATTTTTCGTGCAAATTTCATCTTTTATGGTTACAAATTTTATTTATTGTTTGGAAATTTGATTATTTTGAGGAAAAATTAACACCTTTGATTTACATTAATAATTTTTGTTTAAAATTCAACTGTTTGTGTGAAAAATCATATTTTTGGCTTTAAAATTTTTTTTTCTAGGGGATTCATAATTTTAATGGAAAATTCACCTCTTTGAATAAAAATGTAATTATTTTGTTGAAAATTCATTTTTTTGGGAAAAAAGTTATATTTTTCGGTTAAAAGTGTATTTATTTGGTTGAAAATTTAATTATTATCTTGAATACGACCTATTTTACAGAAAAGTTATATTTTCGGTTTGAAAATCTTATTTATTTGTTGAAAATTACATTATTTTGTTAAGAAATTAATAATTTCGTTAAAAATTCATCCTGTTTGGTTTAAAAATTAATTTTTTGTTGTTGAAGATTCATAATTTTAATTTAAAATCCATCTTTTTTATTGAAAATGTAATTATTTTGTTAAAATTCGTCCGTTTGGTCTCAAAATTAGATTATTTAGTTAAAATTTTATTTTTTGGGTGAAAGTTTAATTATTTTCTGGAAAATTCAACAATTTTGTTAACTTCAACTTCTTTGTTAAAAAATTAACTATTTTCATAGAAAATTAAAGCAACTGGTTAAAAAGTAACTTTTTATTGAAAATTTATATTTTCGGCTTGGAAATTCATCAGTTTTGTTGAAAATACAATAATTTTATTAAGATTCACCTTTTTTTATTAAAAATCTAACTATTTTCGTATAAAATTACAATATTTGGATGGAAATGAACTTTTTTATTAAAAATCTACATTTTTAGGTTGCAAATTTAACTGCTTTTTGGAACATTTGATTTTTGGCTTGAAAATAAAATATTTAAAATTAAATATAATATAATTAAAATAAAATATTTGTTGGCTGCAATGTAAACTATTACATTAATCATTAAAAATTAATTTTTCGTGGCTGCAAATTTTATTAGTTGCTTGAAAATTTTTATAATTTTCTTTAAAAATCAATAATTCAGTAAAAAATTAATGTTTTAGTTGAAATTAAACTGTTTTGTAGAAAATTCGCTTTTTAAAGTAATTTTTTCGTTAAAGATTTACACTTCTAATTGAAAATTCATCTCTTTGGTTGAAAATGTAACTACTTTGATGAAAATACATATTTTTTGTATGAAAATGGTAGTGTTATATTGATAATTTAATTATTTTGCTGTAGTCATCTATTTTTTTTTAAATTCAACTATTTTTCTAGAAAATTCAACTGTTTAGTGGAAAACAAAATTTTTATTGAAAAATAATATTTTCGGTTTAAAAATGTCACTATTCCGGTGAATTTTTTTTTGCTTAAAAAACTATATTATTTGGTTAATGTTAGAGCAAACTTCAACTATTTCGTTAAAAATTCATCCTTTTTGGTTGAAAGTCAATTGTTTTGTCCAAATTTTTTTTTGGCTTAAAAATTTTTTTGTTTGCTTTAGAATTGATCAGTTTAGTAGAAAATTAATTTCTTTGGTTACAAATTTCATCATATCTTAGGGTTTGAAGTTTTTATTTTTTCTTGTAAATTCGTCTTTTAGCTTTCAAATTCAAAATTTTTTTTTGAAAATAAACTATTTTGTTAAAGTCACATTTAAAATTAACATCTTTTTGATTAAAATATCAAATATTACACTTTTCGATGCAAAATCATCTTTTTGTGTTAAAATATCTACTACTTGGGTAAAATTCATAATTTTAGTTGAAAATTCGTTTTTCTTTTTGTATAAAATAAATGCTCTTCGTTAAAAATTCATCTTTATGGTTGAGAATTCAAATTAAAACTTTTAAATTTAATTTAATAACCTTTAATTTTATTTCAAAGAATTTATTCCCCGATGCTGATTTTATGGACTGAATAATAAATAATAATAAAACTTCTCTTTCAACTCCTCTTGATATCTAATATCTTGAATTTCTGTTTATGATCCTTAAAAAATAAAACGAAAGCTTGTAAAAAAAGTGGAAAATTGGATCAAAAGTTTCCATTTGAGGTGTTTTGGAAGATTTTTAAAATTTAAGAGGACAAAATGGGGAAAGGAGATTCAGTAAAAAATGGGGGTGAACTGTGATCCCTATAACTAATTTTTAAATTAGTCTTTTCATTTATTATAACAAATAATATAATATAATCAATTCCATATTAAATTTAATCATTTTTTCAGTGGTGATGTGGCTCTTGATAAACTGATTGTATCTGCGTTGTCAGATTACCAAGTTCAAAAAGCAGAGTTCGCAATGGTTGGTTTAAAATTAACTTTAGGTATGCAATGGTCTGACTTAAAAGGAAAAGGTGCTTATGGCGTAAAAGGTGTTGCATTAAACTTCATCAACATCTATGGATCAGGAAATTTCAAGTAAGTATTTAATTTCGAAGTTAAAAAAAAAATTATTCACACAAGGTAAATATCGGGTAGGATTTTATTTATTGAAATAAATAAAAAAAATCTGAAAGACTTTAAAAATTGATTAATAAATGTTATGAATATTACAGATTGATGGTGAGCGATTTCTCATTCACAACTACCATTTCTTTGGGTACAAACCCCAGAAATAAAACAATGTTAATTAAAGAAATGGCTACATCAGTAGTTCTTGGAGATCTTCAAGTAGGTTACTGAAGTATAAAAAATTGATAAAAAAAAGTTTAGAAAAAAATGATTAACGTATTTAAAAAGTATTTTTTAACCACGGAATCAGTTTTTTTCTGTTCTAAAACACATGACTAAAAATGATAATTTACATTGAAATGCAATCCACATTCCAGTTTACTATCGATGGACTTTTTAATGATAAGGATTTATCTGATGTCACCAGCGCTATTGTTTCTGATTTGGCACCTGGCGTAGTTGAAAAATACCAGAAACAATTGACTGAAGCAGTGCATACTTTCGTAATGAGTGAAGCTAATAAAGTCCTCAGCACGATGACTCTCAAAGATTTATTAGCTTTAATTCAGTGATAAACTATTTTTTATATATTGTGTGAAATAAAATTCGAATATTAGAAAAAAAGTTTCTTATTTTTCCTGTATTCCAAATTACCGAAAAATTATTTTTCATCATAATTAAAAGATCATAAAAGGGTGTTTTCAGTTTTTTCTAATAAAAATCGCTATCAATCATATAATTATATTTTAATTTGAGTTAACTTTTTTTAAGGATCAAATTTAGAAGAATTATTATTTATTTTATAAATAAGAATTTTAATTGGTGGATTTTTTAAAGTAATGTCTTATTTAAAACAAAAAGTGGAAAGCATACAAATTTAGATAATTATTGAAAGATAAGAATTGATTTAGATTTCGTGTTTTATAGGTTTTAAGATATGACGCTGGAGATAAGCGTTCGTTGATCGATCGTATTTTTTGTCATATAGTCCGATTTAATATTAAAAGATAAATGTATCTTCTTCAGGGCCTTCCAGTCTATTTTTCGGGTTTTCAGTCAAAAATTCCATTTTTTATGATTAACTTTTAAGCCCTTAATTTTCTTTTTCGTATTTTAAATAAATTTTGCTCAGTAATTAAAAATTTTAAGCTACAGGAAATTATATAAAATAACTAAAAGATTAAGGTAAAATGTAGAGATTAAAATTTTTGTGAAAGAATTTTAGGCTTTGCAGCGCAAAATGATCTAAGAACAAGAAAAATAAAGTAAATTTTCAAGAAACTAGGAAAATAAATGATTTTAAATAACATTGATGTCAGAAAAAAAGACGAATTTTTAACAAAAATATTGAGTTTACTAGCCAGAAATAAAAATTTTCTTCAAAATATTTGACTTTCAACCGAAAAGATGAATTTAACAAAACAGAGTTGACTTTCAACGAAATAAAATTTTTTTCGAACTAAATTGTTAAAAAGACTAATCTTTTAGAAGACAGCTTAATTTTCAGCCAAAAAAGATGAGTTTTCAAACCGAAATGAAAATTTTTCTATCCAAAAAGAATTTTTTTACAAAACAGTTAAATTTTAAACAATTGAATCAAATTTTCAATTTGAAACAATTTATTTTCAAAACATAAAAGCTAAATTTTCAAACAAAAACGATTAGTTTTCTACGAGAAGATGAATTTTGAATCCGAAAGGACGAATTTTATATCCAAAAAAACAAATGTTCAATAAAACAATTAAATCCAACAGAATAGTTTAATTTTCAGCTAAAATAATGAACTTCTAAGAATATTGAATTTTTAACAAAATAATTCAATTTTAAACTAAATAGTAGATCTTTTAACCGAGATAGATGATTTATAGGCAAAGAATATTATATTAGAATTTTAAATTAGGAAGAATTAACTTTGAACCATAAAAGATGATTTTTCACTAAAAAATTATGGATTTTCTATCAAAGAATGAATTTTCAATCCAGCAAGACGAATTTTCTATAAAAAAAAACAAGTTTCAACGAAATAGCTAAATTTTTAACTAAAAAAAATGAATTTTCAATCAATCAGTTTAAATTTTTACAAAAATAATTTAATGTTCAGCTAAAAATAGAGGACTTATGGACAAAAAATACAATAGTGGAATTTTCAATTTAAAAGAATTAAATTTCAACCATAAAAGATGAACAGTCAACGAAGAATAATGAATTTTCTACAAAATGATGAATTTTCGACTCAAAAAGACAATTTTTAACGAAACGGTTAAATTTTAAAATAAAAAGGATGATTTTTCTACCAAAAGATGAATTTTTAATTCAAATGGACTTTTTTTATATCTGAAAGGACAAATGTTCAACAAAACGGTTGAATTTTCGATAAAAAAAGATAATTTTCCAACAAAATAGTTGAATTTTCAATTAAATAATCAAATTTTTGCAACTAAATGGTAGAATTTTTAACCAAAAGATCTGAATTCTTTACCAAAAATAGGATAGTACACTTTTAATGAAAATAATCAATTCTCTACCAAACGATGATTATTCATTCTAAAATGGCAATTTTCAACGAAATAGTTAAATTTTCAATTGAGAACGACTGTTTTTTTACTAAAAGACGAATTTTTAATATAATATATATATATATAAGATACAAGATTATTTCCAAACAAAATAGTTAAATTTTCAATTAAATAATTAAAGATTCAACCAAATAGTATAATTTTCAACTAAAAGCGATGAATTCCTCGCCAAAAATATGGTAGTAGACTTTTCAATTAAAAATAATAAATTTTCAACCACAAATGATGATTTTTTCAGCAAGCGATTAATATTGATTCCAAAATGACAATTTTTAACGCAACAGTTAAAGTTTAAACTAAAAAGGATCATTTTTCTACCCAAATATGCATTTGTTATTCAAATGAACTTTTTTTATATCTAAAAGGATAAATGTTCAATAAAACTGTTGAATTTTTTATGTAAAAACGATGATTTTCCAACAAAATAGTTGAATTTTCAATTAAACAATCCAATTTTGAACCAAATGGTAGAATTTTTGACCAAAAAGCGATGAATTCTTCAACAAAAATATGATAATAGACTTTTCAATTAAAAATAATAAATTTTTAACCATAAATTATGAATTTTCTACCAAACTATGAATATTTATTCTAAAATGACATTTTTCAACGAAACAGTAAAATTTTCAACTGAACAGTATAATTTTGTTACCAAAAAAACGAATTTTTAATTTAAATGAACTTTTTTTATACAAACATACAAATTTTTAACAAACCAATAAATTTTCAACCATAAATGATGAATTTCCAACCAAAAACGATTAATTTTAAATGCAAAAAGACAATTTTTAACAAAGTAGTTAAATTTTAAACTAAAAAGGATGATCATTCTACCAAAAGATGAATTTTTAATTCAAATAGATTTTTTTATATCTAAAAGGACAATTTTCAACAAAACGGTTGAAATTTCGATAAAAAGATGATTTTCCAAAAAAATAGTTGAATTTTCCATTAAATAAACAAATTTTCAACCAAGTATTATAATTTTTAACCAAAAGATCTGAATTGTTCCCCAAAAATATGATAGTATACTTTTCAATTAAAAATAATGAATTTTCAAACATAAATGATAAATTTCCAACCAAAAAAAATTAATTTTAAATGCAAAAAGACAATTTTTAACGAAGTGGTTTAATTTTAAACTAAAAAGGATGATCATTCTACTAAAAGATGAATTTTTAATTCAAATCAACTTTTTTTATATCACAAAAGGACAAATGTTCAACAAAACTATTGAATTTTCGATAAAAAAAGATGATTTTCCACAAAAATAGTTGAATTTTTAACCAAATAGTAGAATTTTTAACCAAAAAATCTGGATTCTTCACTAAAAATATGATAGTAGACTTTTCAATTAAAAAGAATAAATTTTCAACCATAAATGATAAATTTTCGACAAAAAAAGATAAATTTTCAATTAAAAAAGACAAACGTTCAACGAAGCAGTTAAATTTTCAACTAAAAAGGATGCTTTTTCTACCAAACGATGAATTTTTAATCCAAATAGATTTTTTTATATCTAAAAGGACAAATGTTCAACAAAACGGTTGAATTTTCGATAAAAAGATGATTTTCCAAAAAAATAGTTGAATTTTCCATTAAATAAATAAATTTTCAACCAAATATTATAATTTTTAACCAAAAGATCTGAATTCTTAACAAAAATACGATAGTAGACTTTTAAATTAAAAATCATAAATTGCCAAACCAAATCAATGCATTTTCAATTCAAAAAGACAATTTTCAACGAAACAGTTAAATTTTTAACTAAAAAGGATGACTTTTGTACCAAAAGATGGATTTTTAATTCAAATGGACTTTTTTTATATCTAAAAGGACAACTTTCAAAGAAATGGTAGAATTTTTAACCAAATGAGATGAATTCTTTACTAAAAATACGATAGTAGACTTTTAGTTGGAAAAAAAAATAAATTTTCAACCATAAATGATGAATTTTCAATCAAAAACTATAGAAAAGGACACATTTTCAATCATTCAGTTTGAAATTTTAACAAAAAATTACACGTTTAGAACAATAATTTCATTTTCAGCTAAAAAAAGAAGACTTCTGGACAAAAAACATAATAGAGGAATTTTCAATTTAAAAGAATTAAATTCCAACGATAAAAGATGAATAGTCAACCAAGAATAATAAATTTCTACAAAATGAAGAATTTTCGTTTCAAAACGACAATTTTTAACGAAACAGTTAAATTTTTAACTAAAAAGTATGATTTTTCTAACAAAATATGAATTTTTAATTCAAATGGACTTTTTCTGATATCCAAAAGGACAAATTTTGAACAAAACGGTTGCATTTTCGATAAAAAAAAAGATGATATTCCATAAAAAAAGTTTAATTTTCCATTCGATAATCAAATTTTCCTCCAAATTGTAGAATTTTTTACCAGAAGATCTGAATTCTTTAGGTTAGCTTATCAATTCAAGAATTTGGTAGAAAAATAAACTTCTTTGTGAAAAATTGATGTAATTTGTTGAGAATTTATCTTTTTGGTTAAAAATATAATTATCAGGTTGTAAATTCAGCTTTTTTCTTAAAATATCATATTTTTGGCTTAAAAATTCATCATTTTGAACGGCCCCTAATCAGCAGTGAATTTTTGAAGAAGATAAAAAAATATTTTTAAAGAAAAAGTAAAGAAATAGTGGCATTATTAAATAAATTGTTGCAAAATAGTGTCTTTAGCGTAATTTGTTTCGAAACACTAATTCGAAAAGCGAGCCGATATTTTTTGCAAATTAATAAAAAAAAAAGGATAATAAGGTCACAATATCTACCAAATTAAAAAATAACAATTGCTTTTATTTTGATTCTATGTATACACAAAATTGCAAATTATTAATCGCTAATATTACTCTCTATAAAATCTTTAAACGTGAACATGCCTGCACGAAAACACAAAATGAAATCACATTATCAATTAAATTAGTGTGTTCACGTTACATTTTAATTACAAACTTTCTAAATTTGTCATGTCTCATTATTCTTTTTAAAGAAATTAATGACTTACAGAGAGCCTAAAAGTTCTTCAGAGCATTTTTTCAAAACAGACAAGACAAAATTAATGTCTTCCTGATTTAAATCTACAGAGACGCAAATTCTTAAACTTGGTCTTGGAATTTCTCGCTCAGCTTCGAGATAAGCTGGTGCTACAATTGCCAGGTTGTTCTCGAAGCATTTTTTAGAAATTTCGTTGAGAATTCTCGATTCCTCACTGAAATCGAATTTCTTTTTCAAATGCAGATGTTTGACTGCAGATTCCTTAAAACTCAGGGACTCGAAGTGATCGAGTTCCTCGAGACCTTTTGCGAGAGACAAACAATTTCGGTTGAGATGCTTTATAATTTCCGTATTTCTTTCTATTATGTCGATGGAAGTGATGGCTGCTTTTGTCAAAAGTGGCGGAAGTGATGCTGAGAAACAGTACCCAGTTCCTGACAATCTTTGGTGCTCGATCATAAATGATGTTCCGACGCAGAAGCCACCGATTGAACCGATCGCCCATTCGAGAGAACCTGCAATTTAAAATGACAGAATTCAACTAAGAATCATTTTTCAGTGAAGAAAAACGAAAATAAAACAAAAAATGGGAATATTTCAAGTCAAAAATGCGAATTTTATACAAAAAAAGTCGAACTTTCGATCAAAAAATATGAAATTTGAAGAAAATAGTTCAATTTTTCAACAAAAAGGTTTATTTTTAACTCATAAAAAATTTAATTTTCAAACAAATAGTTGAATTTTTAGCAAGACAGAGAATTAACTTTCAAACATGAAAGATGAATTTTCGACCAAAAGATGAATTTTCAATCCAAACGGACGAATATTTAACAAACCAGTGGAATTTTCGAGTAAAGAAAAAATTACTTTTTAAGAAAACAATTAAATGTTCAACATGTCTAAAATTAAAGGGATTTGACATTTATTTCTAGAGGCATATTTTAGTTTAAACAAATTGATTACAGACTTCACAGCACAAAATATATTTGACATTTCTACCAAAATGTTGAAATCTCAAACCAAAAAGATGATTTTTCAAAATAAATAGTGGGATTTTCAACTTGAAAATATGAATTTTGAACAGTTGCATTTGCAACCCAATAAAAATAAATTTTAAACCCGAAGAAGCAAATTTTTAATTAAGTATCATTTTTCAGTGAAGAAAAAAAAATTTTATACAAAACAGTGGAATTTCCGACTCAAAAATATGAAATTCTAACAAAATAGTTAATTCTCAACAAAAAAGTTCATTTTTAACTCATAAAAAAATTAATTTTCAAACAAATAGTTGAATTTTCAACAAATTTAAAATAAGGGGGATTAGAAATTTATTTTTAGACATATTTCAGTTAAAAAGAGTTATTAGAGACTTCACAGCACAGAACATATTTAAATTTTCTACCAAAAATGGTGAAATTTCAGACCGAAGAGATAAATTTTTAAACAAGAAACATTTTTCAATTAAGATAAAATGATAAATTTAACAAAAAATTGTAATTTTCAAGTAAAAAATGCAAATTTTATACAAAACTGGAATTTTTCATAAAAAATATGAATTTTAAACAGAAAAATTTATTTACAACAAAATAGTTAAATTCTCAACAAAAAAGTTCATTTTTAACTCATAAAAATCAATTTTCAAACCAATATTTAAATTTTTAGCCAGAAAATGAATTTTCAATCCAAAAGGACGAATTTTCTATCCAAAAAGAAGAATGTTTAACAAACCAGTTGAATTTTCGACTAAAGAAAGATTAATTTTCAAGAAAATATTTGAATTTTCAACATGTTTAAAATAAAGGGAATTGGACATTTATTTTTAAACAAATATTGCAGTTAAAAAAATGTATTACAGACTTCACAGCACAAAATTTAATTTAATTTTTTACCAAATGTTCAAATTACAAATCAAAAAGACGATTTTTTAAAATAAAGAGTTGGATTTTTTAATACAAAACAGTGGAATTTTTGACAAAAAATTATCAATTTTCAACCAAAAAATGTATTTATAAGGAAATAGTTAAATTTCCAACAAAAAAGTTCGTTTTTAACTTATAAACAAATTAATTTTCAAACAAACAGTTGAATTTTTAACAAGGCAGAAAATTAACTTTCAAATATAAAATATGAATAGAAAATAGTTAAATTTTCAACATATTTAAAATGAAAGGGATTTGACATTAATTTGTAGACATATTTCAGTTAAAACGAGTTATTAGAGACTTCACAGCACAAAATGTAGTTGAATTTTTTACCAAAATGTTCAAATTTCAAATCAAAACGACGATTTTTTTAAATAAAGAGTAGGATTTTCAACGTGACAATATGAAATTTCAACAAAATTTTTAATTTTCAAGACAAAAATACGAATTTTATACAAAAAAGTGGAATTTTCGACCCAAAAATATGAAATTTCCTCAAAATATTAAAATTTTTCAAAAAAAAGTTCATTTTTATCTCACAAAAATTAATTTTCAAACCAATAGTTAAATTTTTAACCAAGAGATGAATTTTCAATCCAAACAGGCGAATTTTATATCCAAAAAGACGAATTTTTAACTAAACAGTTGAATTTTCGACTAAAGAAAAATTACTTTTCAAGAAAACAGTTAAATTTTCAACAAATTTAAGATAAAGGGGGTTAGAAATTTATTTTTAGAGACATATTTCAGTCGAAAAGAGGAGTTATTACAGACTGCGCAGCACAAAATAGTTGAATTTTCTACCAAAATGTTGAAATTTCAAACCGAAGAGACAAATTTTTAAACAAGAAACATTTTTCAATTAAGAAAAAACGAAAATTTTTTTTAAAAAGTGAGATTTTCAACAAAAAAGTTCATGTTTAACTCATAAAAAAATTAATTTTCAAACAAATAGTTAAATTTTTAACCAAAAGATTAATTTTGAATCCAGAAGGACCAATCTTACATCCAAAAAGACGAATGTTTAACAAACTGTTTGAATTTTCGACTAAAGAAAGATGACTTTTTGAGAAAATAGTTGAATTTTCAACAAATTAAAAAAAAGAGATTAGAAATTTATTTTTAGACATATTTCAGTTGAAAAAAGGGGTTATTACAGACTTCACACTACAAAATACTTTAATTTTCTATAAAAATATTGAAATTATATACCAAAAAGACGATTTTTAAAAATAAAGATTTGGATTTTCAACTTGAAAATATACATTTTTAGCAGTTACGAATTTTGTACATAGTTATATAGTTGAATTTTTAACAACAACAAAAATAATTTTCAGAAGACAGAGAATTAAATTTAAAAAAAAAGATGAATTTCCATACCACAAATACGAATTTCATGTCCAAAAAAACAAATGTTTAATAAACTATTTATATTTTCAAACAAACAAACATTACTTTTCAACAACACCGCTGAATTTTCAACCAATTTAAAATGAATGAGATTAGAAATTTATTTTTAGAGACATATTTCAGTTGAAAAGAAGAGTTATTACAGAAATTGTTAACTAAGAAGCATTTTTCCGTGAAAAAAAACGAAAATTTAACAAAAATGTGAAATTGTCAAGTCAAAAATGCGAATTTTGTACAAAACAGTGAAATTTTAAACCCAAAATATATTAATATTTAACAAAACAGGATATTTGTATTACAATAGTAACATTTTAAACCAAAGAAATTAATATTTTACGAAAAAAAAGATTAATTTTTAATAAACTAATTCAATTTTCGACAAATGAATTAAATTTTCAAACAAAAGAGGTGAATCCCTAATCAAAAAGATGATTTTTCTACCAAGAGATAAACTTTTAATCCATGTGTGTCTACCAAACATATACTGTTCAATGAAACGAAAAATTTTTAATCCATAAAAATGAATTTTTCTAAAAAAAATAAGAATGATCTATAAGAAACAAGAGATGAATTTTCATGCCACAAGACGGAATTTTATTTTCAAAAACACGAATAATCCATAACAGAGTTGAATTTTCAATAAAAAAAAGAAGAATTTTGAACAAAATAATTAAAGTTACAACTAAATAATAAAAAATTTGCACCCAAAAAATGTGACTTTTCAACAAATTAATGAAATTTTCTACTAAATAGCAGAATTTTTAACGAAAATAGATGGATTATGAATAAATCAATATTACTTTTATCAAGAGATGAATTATCAAGCCATAAAAACGAATTTCCTATCCAAAAATACGAACGTTCCACAAAACAGTTGAATTTTCGAAGAAAAATAAGATTTTTCAACAACAAAGTTGAATTATCAAGAAAATAATAAAATGTTCAAAAAATGACAGTATTTTCAACGAAAAGAGATGGATTCTTTCAACCCAAAAGATTAATTTTCTGTCCAAAAATGAATTTTTAATTTATCAGGTCGCATTTTCTATCCGAAAAGTTGAATCTTTAACACAAAAGTTGAATTCCAAAGATGGAGACTATTCAAAAAATAGTTGAATTATCCACAAAATAGTAGAATTGTTAAGCAAAATAGACGAACTCTGAACCGAAAATATATAATATAAGGATTTGTAAACAAAAATCATTACCTTTCAAACCAAAAATATTGATTTAACACACAAAAAAAACATTTTTAATTGATAAAAACGAGTTTTCAAAACAAACAAAAAACCATAAAAAGTTGAATTTTCGACCAAAAAAGATGTCTTTTCAGCAAAAGAATTAAAATTTTAACCAAGAGAGATGAATTTTAAATCCAAAAAACTAATTTTCTATTTTAAAAAATACGAATTTTTAATAAAACAGTTGAATTTTCGGATAAAATCAGGATACTCTACAACAAAATAATTTCCAAACAAATAATAAAATTATTAACCAGAAAGTTGATTAATCATCCAAAAGTATAAAAAAAACTTTTCAATTAAAAAAAATTAACTTTGAGCCAAAAGTAGCTGGATAAAAAGAGGATCTGTACAAAAAAGGGGAAAAGAGGGGGAAAAAACAGTGCAAAGTCTGTTATTATAAAAACATAAATTGAGTGACACCAATGCATAAAAATAATTTTTTTGTTGTAATTTCTTACCCATAATCATATCAACATCCTGTACAGGAACTCCAAGATATTCCGTCACTCCTCTCCCATGCTCACCAATCGTCCCAAACGAAATCGACTCATCAACAAAGATCCTCAATTTATATTTTTTGCACAAAGCAACAAGTTCCGGCAAAGGACAAATGCGTCCTGTGTTCATGTAGATTCCCTCCACAATCAGAAATCTCCTCGTCTTTGCTGCCTTCTTAGGATCCTCCTGGTCAAGCTTCTTCTGATCAATCAGCAAATTCTCCAAATCCTGGACATCGTTGTGCTTGAAATACTTGATAAAGGACCTGGAAGCATCCAAACCTTTTTGAATCGAAAAATTCACTTTCTCGTCGACAAAAACGAGATCTCTTCGTTTACAATAAGCCGGAATTGCAGAAGCAATTGTACTAAATCCGTAGGAGTAAACGACAGCTTCTTCAACCTCCATAAATTTGGCTAAACGTTCCTCCAATTCCAGATGAACATCAACAGTCCCGTAAAATCCTCGGGGTCCACAAGAACCAACACCATATTTTTGAACAGTTGCGATTGCTTTTTCCTGGATCTCGTTATTCCCGATTAAGCGCAAATAATTGTGAGTTGCAAGATTTAAACAATCTTTTCCATCAACTGTCACCCTTTTCCCAGCCAAGGAAGTGAGTCTTTTTGGAGTCAGTGAAGGATGATCCTTTGGAACTGGTGTGATCAGAGGTTCTGGTCGCCATTCTGATAATTTTCTTTGAACCTCTTCTTCAGAGGGTTGTTGTCTTCGCTCTCCGTGTCTCCTTTTTGTGAGGAACCAGGCGACCCAGAGGAGAATAAGTCCTTGCAGAAGAAACTGGTAGGGGGGAATTTTACCCAAAATGTCGACCGATTGGAGCTGAATGAACTTTACACTCATTTTCAATCAGACGGAGCTTTTTTGTATATTTTATTATGATAAGAATGTGGAAATTCGGTGAAATTCTAGGGTAGAAATTGATTACTCATGAACATGCCTCACGGGAGGAGTGATAACACAGTGATATTTAAGGCTTATCGGAAACGTTATTTCCCGATATTTCCTTTAGCCTTGAATTAACTGAATGTCAATTCACGAGACGTAAACACTTTTAACAACTGTTTTTTCACTCTGCAGGTTTATCGATCACGTTCTCGTCGTTCGTCGTTCATCGCGTTGGCGACAACACGTGACATGACCAACATAACTTTTAACTTGACACGAGTTGACAGTTGACGGTCCAGCCGCTAGCTACCGCTAGCTGTTCTAGTCAAAGTTCCGCGAAAATTCAAATTGAATAATTGACAATTTTTTTCATACACATTAATAATAAAAGTTTATAGTTTATTTAAAATAAAACAATGTAAATTTCTAAGTTATTCGGCATTAACAGAACATTTTTATAGATGTATGTATGCATGCCTGTATGTATGTATGTATGTATGAATGCATGTATGTATGTATGTATTTTTAATTAAGAAGATTAGTTTTTTGCCATGCAAGATGATTTTTTAACGAAATGCATTAATTTCCAACCAAATGGATGAATTTGAACTAAAAAAGACAATTATAAATAGGATATTACAATTTTCAGACAAAAAACAACGAAATTTAAAAAAAGAGTTCAGTTTTCAACCAAAAAGGTGAATTTTTAAACGAGAAGAATAACTTTCTACTAAATAGACCAATTTTTAACAAAATACATGAATTACAAACCTAATAGTTAAGTTTTTTTTACTAAAAAAAGTACTTTTTCAACCAAAAATGGATTAGCTGCAAATTAATTTTCAACCAAAAAAGTCATATCTGCAACAAAATAGCTCAGTTTTTAACTAAACAAATATATTCTCAACTAAAAAATAACATATTCAACAAAAAATGGTGTAGTTACATTTTCAGTTAAAAAAAATATTTTTCAACAAAGAGAACGAATTTTCAACAAATTACAGATATTAAATGAGTTAAACTTTCAACCAAAGCAATCATTTTTCAAGCAAAAGATTAATTTTTAATTAAGAAGGTTAATTTTTCACTAAAAAAGACAAATTTTTATTTATAAATGTAATATTAACATTTTCAAACAAAGAAAAACAAGAAAATTGTCAGAAAAAGTTTAATAATTTACGCCCGAGCAGATAAATTTTTATAGAAGAAGAGTACGTTTCTAAAAAGGAGATAATTTTTTTTTAAGTAGATGAGTTTTCAACCAAATAGTTGAATTTTCTATAAAAAAAGTCAATTTTCAACTAAAAAGGTGAATTTTTAAACAAGAAGATTAACTTTCTACTAAATAGACCAATTTTTAACAAAAAACGTGAATTTTTAACCAAATAGTTAAGTTTTTTACTAAAAAAAGGTACTTTTCCAACAAAAAATGGAATAGCTACATTTTTAGGCTAAAAAATACATTTTCAACTAAAAATTAAATGTTTAATTTTTAATTGCAAAAATTAATTTTCAACCAAAAAAAGTTAAATGTCCAACAAAATAGCTCAGTTTTCTACAAAAGAAATATTTTCTCAACAAAAAATAGTGTAGTTATATTTTCAGTTAAAAAAATTAATTTTCAACAAAGAGAATGAATTTTCAACAAAAAATACAGAAATTAAAAAAAGTTAAATTTGCAACCAAAGTAATTTTTCACCATAAAAGACGAATTTTTAATGAAATACAATAATTTTTTACCAAATGAACGAAAAGATTAATTTTTAAAGAAGAAGATTAAGTTTCTACTAAAGAGACTCATTTTTAACGAAATATATATATTTTCAAAAAAATAGTTGAATTTTCCACTAAAAAGCGTAAATTTCCAAACAAAAATGGAACATCTACATTTTGAGTCTATAAATATACATTCTAAACCATAACAAAAAAAATTGTCACCAAATAGTTTAATTTTCAACCATGAAAATGAATTTTTAACCAAAAATAAATAAATCTTCAACAAAAATCGTACTGAATGTGGTATGGTTACATTTTCAGTTTGAGAATTAATTTAAAATACAAAATTAATTTTCAACAAAGTAGTTAAATTTGTAAACAAGCAAATAAATTTTTGACAAAACAGATGAATTTTTAAACATAAAGAACACTTTTCCACCCAAAAGAATAATTGCCAACAAAACATAGTAATTTGCAAACGAGATGCATTTTTAATGAAATATATTTATTTTCAATCAATTGGTTGGATTTTAGCTAAAAAATAACAATTTTAAATTGAATGGAATGGTTAAATTTTCAACTAAAAAATAGTGGAATTAAAAAAAAAACGTTTCATTTTCAACCAAAAAGATGAATTTTTAAAGAAGTTTAAGTTTTTACTTAAAAGAGGAATTTAAAAAAAAAACATGAATTTCCAACCGAAAATGGAATACCTTTATTTTAATTCTAAAAAAATAATAAAAAAATAAAATAAACGAATTGTTCATAAAATAGTTTTACAAATAAACGGTTACTTTTTCAAATAATAAATGTAATTTTTTCATTTTTAACTAAAATAGATCAATTTTCAGTAAAAAAGTCATTAAAAAAAAAAAGAAATTAAAAAAAAATAATTCGATAATTAGCTAAAGAAATAATTTTACAAAGGAAAAGAATAATTACAAAAAAGCTAAAATTTCGAACAAATACAAGAATTTGCAACCACATAGTTGATTTTTAAACTAAAAAAGAGAAATTTTAGACAAAGAAATTGAGTCGTCAAATGTTTGAGCGCTCCTGGGGTGCGCGACGGTTGAATTTCGCGCTTCGAGCTCAGATATTTATTCCTTGGATTTGGAATGCTTGAAAAAAACTTTATCAAAAAGATCTCTTTTAGATGGCAGTATTTATATGCGTCTTCATATTCTGAATTGTCTACTTAATTAAGTATAGTCAAAGATTAAGTTTCTCAAAGCTCTGTAGGCTTTGAGGTACACATTCTCATCGTGACACTTGCGCTGCGCGCTCGATTTCCGACAGACATTTGTAAACAGGTTTTATTGGATTTTTTTCTCGTAACTTTCGTCGTTTTTCCACACATTCTTTTTTTTTTTACTTTTTTCAAAGTAATTTTTCACGAATAAAAAAAAAGTACGCGTCCTATCAAGAAGTGATTCTTAACGAAATTGTAGATTTTTTTGGAGTAACCATTTTGGTTAATTCATCTTTTTTTGTATCCTACATAGTTTGTCCACAAAATGGAATTTTTTATTTTCCATTATTTTTTGCAATCAAAATTTGAATTTTCGATTTTTGAAGAAAATCCAAAAATTGTTTATGGTAATCTTGTAGGGATTTCAAAAAGAAATGTTTTTCTTCTTTTGACTTTTTTTTCATATCGTGCGTTTTTCGGCTTCAAATTTTGATTTTCGGTTGATTAAAAAAATTTTGAAAACGCTATAACTCTGAGAATTTTCTTTTTATCGGAAAAAGTCATAAGGACAAATTGTTTGTTCTTTTCAATACAATAAATATCCGTACATAGAATTTTCAAATTCAGAAAAAAGTGGTCTCAAAAATTTTCAAAATGCGCTCACTTTTTGAATTTGTATCAAAAATGGCTGTTTAACGAACTCGTTCTTTCTTTTAGGACCTAGAAAAAGTGTGCAAAAGATGGATTTATTCGTTCATTTTTTCGAGAGTTATCGTGTTTACAGACGGATGGCCGGACGGACAGACAAACAGACGCCCTCGTGAAAACCTGTTTTTCGGATTCAAGGGGTCTCGAAACGTGGAGATCCGTTGAAAAAGTGTGATGTCAAATTTCCGACAATTCTAATACTTTCTCAGTCATAAATGATGAGAATGTAAAAATAAAGTTTCAGAGAAGGTATCTACACTTTCAACGAAACAAAACAATTTTCAACCAAAAATATGGATTTTTCAGCAAATAATTTTCTACTTAAAAGACGAATTTTCAAGTTATAGCTGAAAATAGCTGAAATTTCCACACAAAAATAATTTAATTATATTTTCAGTTTATAATTCTTAATCATGCTGTTTAAAACATTAGTTTTCAACTAAAATAATTTGTTTTAACAAAATCTGTACATTTTTAATCATTTTCGAATAATAAAAATAATTTTCTACCGCAATAAAGAATTTTCAACTAAAAAAATGCAGTTTTGTAACGAGAAAAAAAAACTAATTTTTAACAAAATAGTTCAATTTTCAACCGAAGAAATGATTTTTTCAGCAAAGAGATGAATTTTCACACAAGAAGAATAATTTTCGACCAAAAAATATGAATTTTTAAACACAAAGTTAAAGTTTTAACTAAAAAAGATAAATTTTCAAGTCACAAAAGAAACTAATAATAATAAAATAGTTACATTTTCAACCAAAGAAATGATTTTTCAACCAAAAAGATTAGTTTTTAACCAAGAAGATTAATTTTCAACAAAAGAGACGAATTTTCAATAAAAGACATGAGTTTAAAACAAATTTGATATTTCAACTGAATAGGACAAATTTTTTAATAAAGGGAGAATAATTGCTCAATTTTCACTTACTTAATTTGAAAAAAACGAATTTTGATCAAAATAGTTAAGTTGTCAGCTAAAGCAATCATAGTCTTTAATAAAGAAATAAATTTTCAACAAAGTATTTCATCTTTTAACAATATAGTTGAAGTTTTAGCAAAAGAGATAAATTCTAAACGAAAAATAAAATCGTTAAATTTGTAACTTAAAATTATAGATTTTAAGAACAAAAAAGAAAAGTCAAGAAAATGAATTTTCGACAAAATAGTTAAATTCTTAACCAATAAAATGAATAGTGTATTTAATTGATGTTCCAATCGAAAAGCATGAAATTCCAAGAAAGTTTAAAAATAAAAAACATAAATTTCAAACCAAAAATTAAAAAAGTTAATTTTTCAGTCAAAAAAATAATTTTCAACCGAAAAAACAATAAATTCTTAACAAAATAATTAAATTTTCAAGGTAAGAGAAGAATGTGCAACCAATAAAATAATTTTGTAACATAGTATTTCAATTGTCAACCAAGTACTTGAACTTTTACCCAAACAAATTTGAATTTTTAATCAAAAACAGTATCTTTTCGTACTGCGCATACGTGGCGTGGAGAACGGGATTAGTTACCGTTAGCGTGCTTATTTTAAATGATTCTTTTTTTCTTATTTACCATTGTTTACAGGAAATAATAATTGTAAAGTGCACACCGATGACAAGAAGTACTTTCAATTAATATTTGTGAAACAAGGATATTTCTTCATTATTATTTATTTTTTGAATAATTCTACAAATTTTATTTTGTTGCAAACAATTGACTTGCACATTTAATCATTTGAAATAAGCGCGCCAACGATAACCAATCCGGTGTAGTGCAAAAAGATACCAGAATGGGAGCACTGACTTCCGGTATCCGGCAGACGCCCTAGTTTGTGTGTCGGTGTGTGTGTTGTACTACTGTCAGACTTCGGTTTCATTCCTTAAACATTCAAAGTTTTCCAGTCTTTATTATTTTCCCAAACTTGTGATCGTTTTGCATGTTTCTTGAGCCACTCCGGCGAAGTTTCGCTGCATTTTCGGTGAGTAAATACGCGTATTTTCCGAAAAAAATAGTGAAATGCATCACAGCCGCTAGGTTTCCTACGAACTTTTACAAAAACATTGACTTGCGCTAGTACCGATTATACTCGTGTTCCGTCTTCTTTTTGACACTTGGGCTCCTTCCATTGTAGATTTGTAATTTTTAACATTTTTTTGAAGAGTAGCGTTAATTCCGAGTTTAAATTCTTACTAACTGATAGAAAAATGACTTATTTAGCTTGATTACGAGGCATGAGAGTACAGCCCCCCCCCCCCCCCTTATTGCGCTGAATGTGAGTCATGCTTTACTTTTGACACATGAAACGAGTTGTCAATAGTAATGAGATAGGACAACAATTCAGGTATTTTTAATTGTTTTTTTTTTTAATAATAAATTAGTGGTTTCCTAAAAAAAGAAAGAAAAGAACCTTAGCTTTAATTTTGACAACAGGCCTTTTTCAAATCTTAGGCATTTCATTTTATACGAAGTTTCGTGATTTTTCATTACTGTTATGAATTTTTTTTTTATTGTCAAAGGATTTTCTGAAATTTGTATAAAGAATGTCGAACATTTTCAAGCAAAATCTTAGACAAAATTCCAGTTAGATTAAGAGATATTACATTTTTTTTAAAAGATTGAAAAATAATTTGAACTTGAAAGGTTTTGGAATTTCTTTAATGAAATAGAGATTTTCAAAATTTTCTTAAGATTGCGAAGGAAATTCCGAATGATCTTTTATTTTGAAAAATTAAATTCAAGAGATTCTTTACCAAGATTTCGAAACATTTCAAAGAGTTCTAAAATTGTCAAAAAAGAATCTTGAAGATTCTAAAGAAAAATTAATGCTAAAAGAAATTTGAAAAAGATTTAAGAACAAAAAATGCTTATAAAATAATTTTAAAAAATAATATAGATAATTTTTCAGCAATTTTATTTATTTTGTCGGACTTTGAACATATTTTAGGAAACATTCAGATCATTGAAAAAATTTTTGAAAAAAATCGAAAATAGAAATCTTAAAATGATTTGGAAAAATAAGAAGCGTTCTAAGAGTTCTGAAAGATTAAAAAATTATAAACAAATTTTCTTATGATTCCTGAGCAATTGAATAATATTTTTTATTTTGAAAAAATAATGTTAGAAGAACATTTAAAATACTTCAAAAGATTTTCAAAATTGTTGAAAAAGAATGTGGAATATTTTAAGGCAATTTTAGTAAATTTTCAGTATATTTCAGGATTAACTTTTTTTTTTAATAATTTAAGTTATAAAAATATTTCAAAAAAGGTAATACAAATTTAGAAATAATATTTTGAAAGTTTTTAAGCTCTCTGTAAGGTTTTGAGATAATAATAATTTTGTTCAAGTTAGGAAAAATGCCAATAATTTTGAAATATATTTAGAAATTTCTGAAGTTTCAAGCAAAAAAATGTTAAATTATCTCAAACTTTTTTATTTACAATGTGGATTTTTAAAGATTTTGAAACAAAACTAAGATTCGCGTTTTTTATTGCCTGAACTGTTCAATTTAATTTTTAAAAAATTGATTTTTTTTTAATTTTTCTAATATTTAAAAAGAAATAAAAATATCGAATTGCCTAAAAAAATTGGAGTTTTGAAAAGATATTTGTATGATTTAAGAAAATGGGGAATGAACATGCAATTTTATTATTTTGTTAAAAATTCCACAATTTTGTCGAAATTTCGTCTTTTTGGTAGAAAGTTAATATCTATGGTTGAAAATTCATCTGTTTGGTTAAAAATCAATTTTTTTATTGCGAATTCTTCACTATAGTTGGTAATTAATTTCCATGGATACAAATTTAACTATTTTGTTAAGAAATATTGTTTTATTTTTTGTTGAAAATGAATTTTTTCAAAACAAAAATTGAAATACTTCCAGTTTAATAACAAATTTATCTTCAGTTGAAAATTCCACTATTTGGTTGCATTTTTTTATTTGTGTGGAAATTAATTCTATTTTTTTAAATTAAAGTGTATTATTCCGCATTTGGTTGAACTTTTTTGTTTAAAATTCACCTTTTTTTGTAAAAGACTCGTATTTTCGGTTTTAAAATTCAGTTGATTTGTAGAAAATTCGTCTTTTTGGCATGAAAATTCAACACTTTTTATTACGTTTTTTCTTTATTGACTGAAAAATTTATCTTGGTTGAAAATTCATATTTTTGGTTGAAAAGGCAACTGCTTGATTGAAAACTAATCTTTTTGGATCGAGAATTTTCAAATAACTTGTTAAATTTTGAACTATTTTCTTGAAAATTCATTTTCAATTGGTTGCAAAATATTTTGATTAAAAAATTTCACTATTTCATTTTTAGTTAAATATTTATCTTTTTTAGTTGAAAATGTTATTAATGGTTTAAAAATAAGTGTAATTTATTAAACATTCGTTTTTTATCTTAAAAGTTAATTTTTCAAATTTAAAACATAAGTATTTCGTTTTTGTTTAAAAATTTATCTTTTTCATTCGAAAATTCGTTTCTGCAGTGAAAAATTAATGTAATTATTGTCGACAATTCATTGTTTGGCTCGAAAATTCAACTGTTTTGTTGCAAATTAATTTTTTTAACTTTACGTTAAATGTATTTTGTTGATAATCCGTTTTTTGGGAAGGAAAATTTCACATTTAGGCTGGATCTTTTTTTTTTTGTTTGAAAATTCCTCTTCTTTGGTTGAATTCAACTGATTTTTTTCCAAATAGAATTTTTTGAGCTTGAAATATCAGCTATTAAATTTTTCGTTAAAATTTTAACAATTTGGATTAACTGCTTTATTCCTTTCTGACTGAAATATATTTATTTCTTAAAACTTTTGTCTTTCTGGTTCAAAAATTCATCCCTTTGGTTTAGATAGATCTTCTTTTTTTGAATATTAATTTTTCTTATTAAAGTTTTAATTAATAATCTTTTTTTTTTAATATCAACTATACATTTTTTTGTGAATTCATCCTCGTAGGTTAAAAATTTATTTTGTTGCCAATTCAATTATTTTGTTGAAAATTTATTTATTTCGCTGAAAATTTAACTATTTTATGAAATTATACACTTTTCGTCAAGAATTTATATTATTGTTGAAAATTCAACTGTATTTAAAAAAAAAATCGTCCTTTTTGTTGGCAAATTTAACTGTTTCACCGAAAATTGGACTTTGCTTGAAAGTTTAACCATTAGAATGAACAATTAGAATGTATTTTTTTCCAGTGTTCCTTTTGGTTGGAAAATTCATCTCTGGTTAAAAATTGTACTAATTTGTTAATATTTGTGTTTCTTTGTTGGTTACTAATTTTTTTACCACAAAGTTGTCCATTTTTGGTTGAAAAATAAGTTGTTTTTTTGAATTGGAAAACTTTTTTTAATTTATATTTTCTGGTGGAGATGTTATCTATTCTGGTTGAAATATCAACTATCACATTTTCTATTGAAAATTTATTTTTAGGTTGAGATTTCATATAATTTATCAAAGATTTATTTATTTGGTTAAGAATTAATTTTGTTGTTTAAAATTATTTTGTTTAGCTGAGAATTTACCTTTACGATTTTTAGTTGAAAATGCGTCTTTTTATTTAAATAAGAATCTTTTGGTCCTCTTTTTTTTATTTAAAATGCTACCGTTTTTGGTTAAAGTTTATTCTTTGCTTTTTAAATTTTACACTTTCGTTAAAAATTCAAATATTTTGTTAAAAATTCAAATATTTTGATTAAAATTCAACTATTTATTTATAATTCAACTTTTTGGTTAAAATCTAATTTTATTATTGAACACTCAACCGCTTGGTTGAAAATTCATCTTCGTAGGTTGAAAATTCATCTTCGTAGGTTGAAAATTTAAATATTTGAATAAATCGTCAAATATTTGTTTGAAGATTAAATTATTTTGTTAAAAGGTCATCTTCTTTGGTCGAAAATTCGTCTTTTTGGTATGAAAATTTGCCTTTTATTTGTAGAAAAGTAACTTTTTTTTTGTTAAAATAAATAATTTTTCGATGTTATCAAGTTTATAAACGATTCTATGTTAAAATTGTTACGAGATCAAAATATTGGTCTTTGGATATTGATGGTCTCGAGGATGATTATATTAGGAACCTCAAGATCACGGACGTTTACTTGATGAAACTTAAGTAATTCTTAACCTTCAGCTTTCAAAATATAATATTTATTGTTTATAACCTTTCAATTTAACCCTTTTTCACTAAAAATATTAATAACCTAATAATTTTTAATTGCTCTCGTACATTGCATTAATGATTAATTGACAATAGATAGTAAAATATTTCTCCTTTGAAATGAATGTTTTTAGAAACAAGATAATTAATTCCTCGATGTGATCAATAAGTTACCACCACTTATTACTATTAGTCATAGCCAAGTATAATATCCGACTTGAATTGTCAAACACGTTTAATCCAGTATCAGCTTTTATGGGGGACTAGCAATTCGCGAGATAAGTCTTTTAAAAAGTGCTAACGAAAGAATACGTCTTTACTTATTTCTGATTATCATTTTTTTTTGTTAAGAAACACCAGAAATAAGACTTATTTTCATTGCGAATTTCCGAAAATGCCACGACCTGAAGGAAATCAGTGTGAATCTCGAATGTTTCCTGATGATTACAAAAATTTATTGAATATTTGGAAAAATCGTGAGTATAGATTTTTTTCATGTTCTCTTGTTATTAAAAAACACTTTTAATTAGATTATTGCAATGTTTAAAAGAGACAATATTTTCTTTTAAAAACTTCAAAAGTATATTGTGCTTGTAGTCGTGCATTTTTTATTTTCAATATTAAATCATCATTTGATTTCATGCTCTTTTTTTTGTATTTCATGCAGTACTGAATAAAATCTAAGCTTACTTTTATGTTGGCCAATGACGTTCGTAAAACGTGAGGTGAAAAAAGGAGAACTTCGATCACTCGTGCTGTATCATCAGTAGAGAGAATTGCGATGATCAGGGAACACGTCATAGAGACCACAATATCAGTGACTTGAAAACAAGAAATATTTCCAAAATCATCAAAAAATACTCTGGTAGATTTGAAGGCAATTTGTATTAATTTTGAAAGATTATAATTTTTGTGGTAAATTTCAAATTATTTTTTATTTAGAAAAATGAAACCTGAAAGAAAATTGAAAATTATTTTTAAAATAATAGCAGAATTTTCTTGAAATTTCTGAGAAATTTTTAATTATTTTTTATCTTGGAAAGTGAATTTTAAGAGTGTATGTAAACAAATAAAAATTTTTTCCAAAATCGTGAAATAAATAATCCGGAAGCTTTAGCGGCCATTTTTTGTAATTATACAGAATTTTTGGAAACTTTAATTAAAATGTGAGCTTTGAACATTTGGAAACGTTTTAAGAATGTTGAAGGGTTTCAGAATACATTTTCTTAAGATTCATTGGTAAATTTCAAATGATTTTTTATTTAGAAAAATGAGCAGGAACAAAAAATTGCAAAATATTTTAAGACGTTTTAAATGAATTCCTAAATTTCGAAAAAAATAGTTCAGGAAATATTCAAAAGTTTTTAAAAGATTAAAAAAAAAAGAAAAATACTTGTAGGGATTTCAAACAATTTTAAACAAAATGTAGACTTTTGAAGATTGCGAACAACTAATTTAGATGAATTTTTTTATTTCATAGGTATCAGCAATTAATTATTGAAGAGTTATTACAAAAATCCATTAAAAAAATGATTTATTTCAATACTAAGTAAATTTTTTAATAACAATGTTATAAATACAATAAATAATAATTAAAAAGTCATTGAAAAAGATTAAAAATATTGTTTTGTAATTAATCTTAAGGTATTATTCATTAATTAATTGCTAATACTAAAGATTTGTTTTTTGTTAAAAATTCAACTATTTTGTTAAAAAGACATTCTTTATTATTGAAAGATAGATAATTTTATTTGTCTTTTTGGATAGAAATTTCATTTTTTATGGCAGAAAAGTCATCTTTTTAATTCGAAAATTCATTTTTCTTGGTCAAAAATGACCCTATTCTGTTCAAAACTCGTCTCCTTTATTCAAAGTTTAACTATATTTTTTTTAAGTCTTCCTTATGGATTAAAAATTCATAAGTAGTGGAAAATTCATTAATTCACGGTAGAAAATTAATATTTTGTACTTTAAAATTGATTAATTTAAATTTAAAAATATACTATTTTGCTAATAGTTCAACTATTTAGTTGTAAATTCAACTGTCTGGTTGAATTTTCTTTAAATTTGAAAATGTATCTATTTGGTTGAAAATTCATCTTTATCGGTTGGCAATAATCTTTTTGGTTGAAAATTCAACTTTTTCAGTTGATAATCGCTTTTTTTATTTATAAATTTATATTGTGGGGATCAGGGAATACAAAATAAAAATATCACCTATAAAATATTGAACTGTCTAAAAGGCAATAAATCCTTCCACTTCAATTCTTTCTGGAACAAGAATTCACCAAATGGTTCGTGCACTGAATGGAATTTGATCAAATTCCAATAGAGAATTCTCTCGAAGTCATGTGCATTAAAAGAATTTATTTTGAAATTTATATTTATGAGATAAATGCATTCTCGGTTTGGATAAGCAATAATTCTCTCTTGGTCGAAATAAAAATAAAATTATCTTATGTATTATGGAAATAAATAATCTTTAAGATATACTTTTACCCACGTACATCCAAAATGGGAAATGATCTGAAGGAAGTTGTTTCCGGCTGTTAAAAGAGAAGAAAAAATAAAACAGTAAATTCGTTTCGTGTGGTTATTAGACAAGTTCTAGAAGCGATCGCGGAACTCGGATGTGGCAAGTACTCTCTCGACCATTCACCTTTCAACAAACTGGACCACCGACCTAGACGGAAATAAGATACGCAAATAAAACATTAATCAGATAGATTTAAAGTACAGGCCTTGGACTCAACAATATTGACATTATTTGACACTTTTTTATTAGCTAACATACTATTTTGATACTATTTCGAAAAAATAACTATAAAGACAATATTTTCTCAGAGTTAGGTCAAATATGTTGAAAGTTTTTTACTAATTGGATAAAAAAATAATATTTTTGCCATATCAGCGAATCAAAATGTATCAGAAAATTGTTTCAATGGCTTATGAGGCACCGTGACTAAATTATTTAAAGTTTTTTCCTGAATTAATAAAAGTAGTTCAACTTTCTACTAAGTGAATGCTGATATTTTTAAATCAAGAAAAGAATTTAATTTTGAATAGTCGTATTTTTAACCAAAAAATATAAACATACTACCAAAAGAGATAAATTTTCCAATCAAAAAGATGATATTAACCAAGAAAGTTTATTCAGTCAATAAAGAAACAAGATTTTATAAAAAAATGTTTAATTTTCAATCCATAAAGATGAGGTTTCTGCAAAACAGTTGAATTTTCAGACCAAAGAAAAGAATTTTCAACAAAACACATTAATTTTTAAACAAATAGTTGAATTTCCAACTACAAAATATGAGTTTTCAATTAGTTTTCAATAACAAAAAAAAGCGAATTATCAATCATTTAAATTAAACGAAAAATACAAATTTTTACATAATAATTGAATCTTCAACTAAATAGATGAATTTTTAAGAACGAAGAATTATTTTTCACAAAATGAGATTAATTTTAAAGAAATTTTTAATAAATTAGAGCTAAGAAGTCGAATTTTTTAGCAACCAGTTGACTTTTAAACCCCAAAACTGAATTTTTTACTAATTGAATTGAACTAAAAAGGATAATTTTTTACAAAACAGTTGAATCATTAACCAAAATGATAAAATTTCAACAATGAACAATAATCTTCTACCCAGATAGACGAATTTTTATTAAAATACATGGATTTTCTACCAAATAGTTGAATTTTCAACTTAGAAAGGACAAATTTTAAACAAAAAAAGGACTAATAAAATTCTCCGGTAAGAAGAAAATTCTAACAACATGGTTTAATTTTAACTCAAGTAGTTTTATTTTTCTAACCAAATAGTTGAGTTTTCAACAGAAAAGTTCATTTTCAAAAAAAAAAAATGGAACATTTAAGCATTCAACATAAACGCAAAATTTAAACTAAAATTATGAATGTTCAATGAAAAAAATAAACTTTTAAGAAAGTAATTCCACCATAGAGTAGAATATTCGAGATAAAAAGATCAATTTTCTTCGAATAATGTAATAGTTGATATTTTAATAATCAAATATTTTTATTATGAAACAAAAAACTGTTGGGTTTAACTGAAAACAGATTAATTTTCATTCAAACAGTTGAAATTTTAACAAAAAAATGAATTTTCCACCCAAAAGGTGAATTTGCAAGTAAATTGTTAATTTTTATAACTAATTGTTAAATTTTCTAGCCACAAAGGACGAATTTTCCATATAAATTAAAAATTTTTAATCTAAGAATATGAATTTTCTCAAAAACTTACTTTTCAGCCCATCAGTTGAATTTTCATTTAAAAAAATAATTTTTAACCAAATACTAAAGCAATTTTTCGACTAAAATTATGATTTTCAATAAAAAAAAAACTTTTAATAAAGTATGTTAACCATGAAGTAGAATTTTCATTAAAAAAGATGAATTTTCAACGAATAATGTAATAGTTGACATTTCAACAACAAAAAGCGAATTTTCCGCCAAAAAGGCTGATTTTTCAACTACGCTTTTAATCTTTCCAACAAATCGTTGAATTTTCAACAAAAAAATTCATTTTCAAGCAAAACAGATTAATTTTTAAGCGGACAGTTCCATATTTTAACAAAAAAAGATTAAATTTCTACAGAAAAATATTAATTCCGAACCAAATACATTTAAACAAAATAAATAGTTGAATTTTCAACCAATAAGGTTAACTTTCTGCCAAAATAAAACGAATTTTCAATAAATTACAAGAGTTTTTAAATCAATATTTTGAATAATGAATGTGATGTTAGTCCAAATTTTGTTTGATTAATTTTTAGTTTATGTTCTTTTCTTCACAACATTTTTTTAACTCAATAGTTGCATTTTTAATCTAAAAAAGTCGCTTTTGAACCAAAGAAGAAGTAGTTTCGTTTTCGTTTAATCCAATCCAAGCCATCCAATCAGTTGAATTTTCAACAAAATAGTTAAATTTTCATTTAAAAATTGATTTTTAACCAAAAAGGAACTAGATTTAAAAAATATTAGGAAACTTCAATTAAAAAAATTAACTTTTAAGAAAGTATTTCAACTTTGAACCATGGAGTTAAATTTTCAACTTAAAAATATGAATTTATAAGCCAAAAATACATAATTTTTTACAAAACAGTTTGGTTTTGAACCCAAAAAAGTGAATTTTCAAGAAAAAATTTATTTTTCAACCGTAAGAGATTAATATTAAAGCGGACAGTTAGATTTGTAACCAGCATAGATTAAATTTGTATCAAAAGACATGGATTCTCAAATAAAAAAGGTGAATTTTCAAAAAATAGTTTTTTTTTTTAATTTTGGTCAAGAAACCTTTGTTTTAAATCAATTTGTGGAATTTCTAATTTTAAAAGGATATCTAAAAACATTTTAAAGTATTCTCAAAATTGTCAAACAAAAATCTTGAATATTTTAAAATAATTTATTAACTTTGAAGTATTAAAAAAAATGTTAAGAAAAAAGTGAATCATTTTAAAAGATATTTAAAAGTTCAAAAAGAGTTTTAAAAAATGGATTTCTGAAGATATCGAAATATTTTAAAGCTTGTTAAGGATTCTCAATTGTTTCAAGATAATACAAAAATCTTCTTACTGTTCTTGGGAAATTTTAGATGATTTTTTCTTTAGACAAATTAATTTTAAGGCAATTTTTAAAAACATTTCCAAAATTTTCAAAAAGAAGAGTGGAATAATACGAGGCCATATTAATTTTGGAGGACCTAAAAAACATTTAGGAGAAGTTTGAATAATTTTGTAAGATGTTTGAAAAATTTGAAAATATGTAAAAAACAATGTAACCAAATTTTGATATTTTTAAAGATTCCGAAATAAAATTTTGAAGCTTTTTAACGGTTTTGAAAGGCTTCAGGATAATAAAAAAATTCCCAAAATTCCTGGGAAATTTTAATTTACTTTTTTTATTTTTGGTTTAAAAAACTAATTTTAAAAGGATGTCTGAAAATATTTTAAACTATTCTCAAAATTGTCAAACAAAAATCAGGAATATTTAAAAATATTTTATTAACTTTGAAGTATTAAAAAAATGTTAAGAAAAAATTGTATCGTTTTAAAATATATTTAAAAGTTCTGAAAGCGTTTTAAAAATAATTAAAATTTCAAAAAGAGTTCAAAATTTTAAAAAATGTGGATTTCTGAAGATTTCGAAATAATATTTTAAAGCTTTTTAAGGATTTTTAATTGTTTCAAGATAATACAAAAATCTTCTTACTGTTCTTGGGAAATTTTAGATGATTTTTTCTTCAGACAAATTAATTTTAAGGCAATTTTTAAAAACATTTCTAAAATTTTCAAAAAGAAGAGTGGAATAATACGAGGCTATATTAATTTTGGAGGACCTAAAAAAAATTTAGAAGTTTGAATAATTTTGTAAGATGTTTGAAAAATTTGAAAATATGTAAAAAACAATGTAACCAAATTTGATATTTTTAAAGATTCCGAAATAAAATTTTGAAGCTTTTTAAGGGTTTTGAAAGGCTTCAAGATAATAAAAAATTCCCAACATTCCTGGGAAATTTTAATTTACTTTTTTTTATTTTTGTTTTAAAAAACTAATTTTACAAGGATATCTAAAAACATTTTAAATTATTCTCAAAATTGTCAAACAAAAATTAGGAATATTTAAAAATATTTTATTAACTTTGAAGTATTAAAAAAATTTTAAGAAAAAATTGTATCGTTTTAAAATATATTTAAAAGTTCTGAAAGCGTTTTAAAAATAATTTAAATTTCAAAAAGAGTTCAAAATTTAAAAAAATGTGGATTTCTGAAGATTTCGAAGTAATATTTTAAAGCTTTTTAAGGATTATCAATTGTTTCAAGATAATACAAAAATCTTCTTACTGTTCTTGAGAAATTTTAGATGATTTTTTCTTTAGACAAATTAATTTTAAGGCAATTTTTAAAAACATTTCCAAAATGTTCAAAAAGAAGAGTGGAATAATACGAGGCTATTTCATTTTGCAGGACCTAAAAAACATTTAGGAGAATGAAAAATGAAAAAATTTACCAACATTCTTGGGAAAATGTAATTTACTTTTTTTATTTTTGTTTTAAAAAACTAATTTTAAAAAGATATTACGAATATTTCAAAACAAATTTTGATGTATCAATAGCTATTGAACGATTGTATTGCTATAGCTTTTATTTTTTTAAACTTAAAATGGTTTGAAATGATATAACTTAGAAAATTGAAATTGATTCATTCTTCCATTGAGAACATTGGAAACGATAGCGTGGATTTATAGTTTTTAGCAAAGTATAATAGTTTTAATTAAAAAATGTATGGTTTAACTGCCTTTAATTTCAAATTTTGCAATTGAAAAGTGTGAAAAACGTCGATCTTTTACGTGTAAATCACTGATCGCATCAATAAAAAAATACTGAATTAGTTTAGATTTATTTTCCAAAGTATAAAATTCAAAAGAATTTCACTTTCAGTTCTTTAATTTCTAGTTCAATTTTGGTTACCTCTAATGAACAAATTATCAGCTTTAAGAGTTCGACATTTTTAATTTCAAAGAATTCCTTAGTTAAATTTCAACGCTGGGTATTGAAAAGAAATTAATATTTGGATTAATTCTCAATCTAATTTCTTAAATTTAAACAAAAGAATTGGTCCAGAAGGAAGCTGCGTCCCGGAAAATCTCTCGAGGTGAACGCAGTCGCACACGCAGTCGCAATGTGACTTTCGTCATGTCGTTTTAAGCAGTTTTAAGGCGTGTGACCGTGACTTTTCAGGTGTGGCGAAATAAGTTTAGGTTGTTGACACAAAATAACATCTCCGTTATTCCCTGCAGGGGCAAATTTCAGAAATCCACGCTAATCGGTTCTACTGTTGTGCTTTGAAGAAAATAACACCTTGCAGTTCCCAGGACGGAAGCTGCAATTTCCTTATCCGTGATCGTTCTCATGAAATCTTCCTCACGATACTTGTCTTCCATTGCGATTTTTTCGGGAGATACGCTTTATTCTGTGCCAAAGAGGATTTATAATTAAAAATCACAAATTCCATTTTCTCGACTAGAAAAATCTCATCTCGCAATTGTTGTCTTCCCGACAATAAATTGTAGGGGATGTATTCGCAAATGGACTATGATTGCATCGATTCAGGCGTGTTTCGGTGCATCGACCGCGCGAGTTCAGTTCAAGTTTACCCAGAGTAAAATTTAATCCAATTATCAAGAAAATATCTTCCTTCAGATTCTGTAAATAATTATTTATAAATGGATTAGTGATGAAATTAGTTAAATATCTATTCGTTGACTGTATCGTTTGTTGAATCAGTAATACATCTATTTGAACAAGGCTGATTTATGGAAAAACTAAGATCTAATATTGTTATCAACTACAAAGTTTTAATGAGATTGTGATAGATTTTATTGAGATTAGACTGAAATTGAGTTAAGAATCGTGAATTCGAGAAGAAAGTAAAATAATATTATAATAGAAGAAAATGTTTAGTTGTTGTGCTTGTACGAGACCTTCCAAGTTAGAGACTGAGGAGGCAAGATCAGATGAAACTTCGGATTCGGATGAGGACGACTCGAGTCTTGAAGATGAGGAAAAGTCCGAGAATGGCGATGCTCAAAATTCCGATGATGAAAAGCCCAAAGAAAGGGTGGAAAGTGTCGAGAAAGTCGAAACTAAAGTTCACACAACAGAAAGTCCTATTCACGAAAATGAAACTCCACAGAAAGCTTCGGTCGAAGAAGAAAAAGAAGTACCTGCTCCATCAACAATGGATGATTCGCCAATTTTGCCGAAATGTCCTCTCGAAGAAAACGTTAATCCTGATCAGATTGATACTCAAGAAGAAACGGATGTTTCTAGCGCAGAAAAGGCCGGAAGTGAAGATGAAAGTCCGGAAAGTAAATCAAATTCTGGGTCAGTTCTTAATCTCTCTGATTCATTTGTTCCTACACCAGATTCGAAAATTGAGGATCAAATTCTCACACGAGAAAAAAGTCAAAGTTTCGAGGATGAGGAACCCAGTCCAGAAAGTTCATCGAATACTGGCTCAGTTGTTCATCTGCCTGCTACTATAGTCAACGAAGTCACGAGTCCGGAAAAAAATTCTACTTTAAAAAATGAGCTACCAAGTCCGGAAAATTTTGCTTCGAGTCCAAAAAGTGGAAGTTTCGAGGACGATCGTGAAAGTCCAGAAAGTACATCGATTACTGGCTCTGTTATTCAAATGCCTGCTATAATCAAAGACAACGAAGTTCCGAGTCCTCCGAAAAGTTTGACTCCCGACAATGCTTTGATTCCACCTCCTGAAAGTGGAGATTTTAATTTACCTTCTGAAGGTGGGGACATTATTCCACCTCCCGAAAGTCAGGATTTTGGATCAGGTCCTGAAAGTGGAAGTTTTGTTCCACCTCCAGAACTTGGAGATATTATTTCCCCCCCTGAAAGTGGCGATTTTTTGCCTCCACCGATGATTGAAGATATTTCTTCTCAAATTGGGGATATTTCACCTCTAGAAAGTGGCGAATTTATGCCTCCTCCGATGATAGAAGACATTTCTCCTCAAATTGGGGATATTTCACCTCCAGAAAGTGGCGATTTTATGCCTCCTCCTATGATAGAAGATATTTCACCTCCTCAAATTGGGGATATTATTTCACCCCCTGAAAGTGGCGATTTTATGCCCCCTCCTCAAATAGAAGATATCTCACCTCCTGAAACTGGAGACAATACTGAACCTCCTGAAACCTTTATTCCACCCCCTGAAAGTGGAGATTTTATTCCACCTCCCGAAAGTGAGGAGGATTTTGAATCAGTTCTTGAAAGTGAAAATTTAATTCCTCCTTCTGAAAATGAAGTTGTTAGTTTTCTTGAAGATGGGGCTGGAAGTTTTGTTCCTCCTCCCGAAAATGAGATTATTATTTCGTCACCCGAAAATGGGGTTTTGAGTCCGCAAAAAAGTCCAACTTTTGATAGCGAGGTTCCAAGTGCGCAGAATACCTGGACTTCTAGCTCAACGGTGGAAGAAAAGCGAGGAACTGAAATTACAAAATTTATTGGAATTCTGGGAAATGTCAAGCGAGAAAAATCACCGTTGCATCACGCACCTGGGTATATTGAAAGGACGGTGGATGATGGTCCAGAGGAAGAGGGGGACGATTCGGTTTTTGAATCTTACCCTCCACCTCCTCCTCCTGAAATTGATGCCGATGCCGGTAAAATAACGACAGGTATATTTCAATTTGGATTTTTTCAAATTAAGTAAGATCGTTTTCTTTCAAATTTAGATTAAAATATTTTCAAAAAGGAATTCTTTACTGAAAGCAGACTTCACACTCGTTCCCTTATTGCAGCCATTTTTTTGTTTTAAAAATTTTCATATTTTCAAACCAAAAGCTTACTATTATATTTTTGGTTCAGAGTCCATCTATTTCGGTTGAAATTTTATTAATTTGTTCAAAATTACATTATTTTCTTAAAAGGTCAGCTTTCTTGGTTGAAAATTTAACTGTTTTGATGAACATTCATATTTTAGTAGAAAAGTCAAGTTTTTAAAGTAAAAACGTATCTTTTTTAAATGGAAGTTAATTATTTTCATTTTAAAAGTCTACTATTGTATTTTCGGTTGAGAATTTATCTCTTTTAGTTTAAAATTCTACTATTTGGTTGAAAACTTCATTACTTTGTTGAAAGTTGAACTACTTTTTTCATTTTTTCTGGTTGAAAATTAATTTTTTCAATTTAAAATTGAACTGTTCCATTTTTTATTGAGAATTGATTTTTTCTAGTTCATGATTCAACTGCTTGGTTAAAAATTGAGGTATTATTCTTAAAAATCCGTATTATTTGTTTGAAAATTATTTTTTAACTGAAAATTTATCTGCCCCATTTTTTGTTGAAAATCCATCGTTTTTAATTGAAAATCCAACTATTAAGTGTTTAATTTAATAACATTTTTTAGTTTAAAATTTCACCACTTCGTTGACAGACGAACTTTTTTGTAAAAAATGCATTTTATTGGTTGGTTATTTAACTTTTTTGTGGAACATTCGTGTTTGATTAAAAATTAATTTTCTTATTTAAAAATTAAAATAGTCCATTTTTGGTTGATATATTTGATACTTTTTTTGTAGAAAATTCAACTGTTTGATTGAAAACTCATGTATTTAGTTAAAAAATTGTCTTTTTTCGTAGAAAATAATCTTCTTGGTTGAAATTTGAACTAATTGAAGATACTGAACTATTTTGTTGAAAGTTCGTTCTTTTTTTCTTGAAAATTAATGATTTGAACTGATAAATTAACTATTAATTTTTTTTTTAAATTGATCATTTTTAGTTGAAAAGAAAACTATTACATTGACAGTTGAACGACTTTGTTAAAAAATTATGTTTTGGGTTTCAAATTCAACTTTATTTTGTATAAAATTCGTCATTTTTGTTTGAAAACTTAATAATTCGGTTGAAATTTTATTTTGACTCTTGACCTCTTGTCCTTTTTGTTGAAAATTTCTCATTTTTGTTCAAAAGGGAACTATTTAGTTGAAAGTTAAATGACTTTGTTAAAAATTTATATTTTCGGGTAAAAACTCTTTTTTTTGTTTGCTGAAAATTCCTCATTTTTTGTGATAAATGAACTTGTTTCGTTGAAGATTAATCTGTCTTTTCTGGTCGAATTCAACTGTTTTTTTATTTCAAATTAAAATATTTTTTGATTGAAATATCAATTATTACCTTTTTTGTTTTGAATTTAACTTTTTTTGTAGAATTTAACTGTTCTTTGTTAATATTATTATTAATCTCTTTGTTTGAAAATTGTTTTTTTATATTGAAAATTAAATGTTAAACTAAAAATTTAAGTATTGTATTTCATATTGAAAATTGATCTTTCCAATTGAAAGATGAAAAATTTAACTGTTTGTCTTTTTGGATAGAAAATTTATTTAAAAAAGAAAATTTAGTTCAAAATTTAACTATCTTTATTAAAAATTCAACTGCAAATTTTTGTTCCAAGATTTAACTGTTTGTTTAAAAACGCAGCGGTTTTTGATTCAAGATTAATTTTCTTCTTTCAAAATTTAACCTTGTGATTGAAAATACATCCTTGTAGCTTGGAAATTTAGCTACATATTTGGTTGAAAATTAACTGTTTATTTAAAAAATTTTATCTTCGGTTTGAAAGTTCAATAATTTGCTTGAAATTTTTAATCTCTTGAATGAAAAATTTTTCTTTCTGGAAAATTCACATCTTTTCTTGAAAATTCGCCTTTTTTGTTATAAACGTAACTGGGTAAGAATTACTCTGTTTTTGTTCAGTACTTAATTATTTTGTTGGAAAATTCGTCTTTTTCGGTTGAATTTAACTTTTTTGTTATATAAAACAAAAATCTTTTTTGTTTGAAATATTAACTATGACATTGTTTTCAATTCATCTTTTTTTGTCGAATATTCAACTGTTTGTTGAAAATTTATTTTTTTAGATAGAAAAATCATTCTGTTGGATTGAAAATTTATCTTTTTCGGTACAAAAATTTTTTTATTGAAAATCCAACTGCGTTTTAAAAGCATTGTATTTTTTGTTTGAAGATTCAACTATTTGGTAGAAAATTAGTCTCTTTTGATGGAAAGGTAATGTGCTTTTGGTTAAAAATTCAACTATTTTGTTGCAAATACAATATAGTTCCACTTGTAATCGTTAAGCAGTTTCATATTGAATTCAATATGGTATTCAATCCAATATTAATTTGGATTCAAAAGAATTTATTCCTCTTTTTTCGTGAAAAATTATCTCCTATTTTGAGGGCTAGCTTTTTGGGCTGTGAAGTCTGTGACAGATTTTTTTTTTTTATCAATTCTGACGAATGCATGGCATCTATAAAATTGATTAACTAGAGATTAAACAAAAGAATGAAATTGAAATAAAATACGATGAAAGGTGGCTCATGAAAATTGAATTTTTCAATTTGGGGACAGTGCCACCACCTATTCCCAGATGGTTGTCTCAAGAGGACGAGGATGAAAATATTTTCGAGGGATATGGAGGGATGCAAGAACCCCCAGCAACTCCAGTCGCACGTGACGAATTAGCCTTGAAGAGGCACAGGTTTTTCTCAGACTTGTTACAAGCAACTCAAAATTCTGCTGAGCACAGAGTGAGCTTCGACCCTCTGGGAGCGAGGGTTTATCCTGGTTAGGCCTCGTTAGAATTTATCATTTATATCGTCAATTTTAATCACATATTATCATTTTATTTATTTTTCATTCTTTATTCAGGCACCTCTTCGGATAAGCGATTAGTTAGAAACTTTTATCAGGAAAAGCCTGAAAATTAGGGAAAACTTAGGGAATTTTGTTTGACAGGTAAAATTAATAGATTTTAAAAAAAGTGGCTTTTCTAATGAAAAGATCATTAGTCACTTTTTTCAATAAATTAGAAAAGGTATCTCAAGGGTTATCGGGGTGGCGACTTGACCGGGAAACCGGGAACTTATTTGAAACGCCGGGAAGTTAGTTCTTATCCTAGCCAAATTTAAGTTTTCATTATTTTAATAATTTTAGTCAATTTAGAAAAGTGATTTCTACTTTATCTACAGTTGCAGAGCATATAAGTGAAAATGATTATCGTTTTTATTTTAGGACAAAAATTTTCCGTAAAGAAATATAATTTCACTTGGAACAGGGAATTTTTTACATGGAACCGGAATGTTTTATAGAATTAGAAGACGGATTTAGAAGAAAGGAGTTTAAAAAATCCCTGTTCCAAGTTAGAATTCGTCAGAATTTAAACGTTTCTCATTCCGAATTTTAGAAAAAGGAAGTACTTCAAGTAGTTTTTAGAGTAAAAGTAGTATTTTAAAGATGAATCGTTAAAAATGTAACTACGTTGTTGAAAATGAATTTTTCAACTAAAAATTTAACTATTCCAGGAGAAAATTTCGCTAATTTTCTGAAAATCCTATTTTTGTTTGTTGAGAATTAGATTTTTAACGGAAAATTGAACTTACATTTTCGGTTAAAATGTTATATTTTTTAATGAAAATTTAACTGTATGATTGAAAATGGATATTTTTCATTTAAAAATTAAACTATTTTTTGAAAATTTATATAATTTGTCGAAAATTGATTCACTTTTCCAACTGAAGATTCATAATTTTAGTGGAAAATTGATCAGTTTAGTTTAAAATTGATTTGTACAACTAAAAATTTATCCGAGTTGAAAATTAACCTTTTCTGGTGCAAAATTAAAAAAAATCGTTTAATTAAAAATTCATTTATTTCGTTGAAAATTCACGTATTTTGTTTTTAAAAATCGACTTTTTTAGGTAGAAAATGACTTTGAACTTTATTGAAAAATAAACTCTTGTTACAAATAAACTTGTTTTTTCTTTGGATGAAAAGGAAATCATTTACCGAAAATTGAAATATTTTATTGAAAATTTCTTTCTTTTTTGGTTCAAAATAATATTTTTTTTACTGAAAATGAAAACACTATTCCAATTAAATATTTTATCATTTTAGTTGAAAATTCATTGTTTTGTTTGTACATTCATTTTTTACAGAAAAATTAATTAATTTTGGGCTGAAAACTGATCTTTTTTTAGTTGAAAATTCTTCGTTTTTGGTTGAATATTTATTTTCTTGAATTAAAACTTAAATATTTAAATTTTGGTTAGCAGTATATCTTTGTTAGTAGAACATTATTTTGTTTTTGTTAAAAGCTCAACCATTTCAGTCGAAGTTTCATAGTTTTAGTTAATATAGTTTAAAAGATTATTTTTTTACTGAAAATGTAACTATTCCATATTCGGTTGAAATTATTATTTTTTTTCTAGTTTAAAATTCAACTATTTGGTTAAAAATTTGTCTCCTTTGATTGAAAATTAAACGATTTCGATCAAATTATTGTATGTAGTTAAAAAATTGTATTTTTTGTAGAAAATTAATCTTTTTGGTTAAAAATTCAAGTATTTCAGTTAAATATTTGTCATTATAGTTGAAAATTCGTCTGTTTGGTTTAAAATTCCAGAATTACAGTTGAAGATTCGTAATTTTATTTCGTAATTTTATTTTAAAATTAATTCATTTTGCAATTTTCTGCTCTGTTTATGTTAAAGGATGCTCAGAATGTCCGAGAAAATTAAAAAGCTTGTTCCGGAAAAACCGGGAATTTGAAATCGTCCGATGGATGGCCACTCTGGTTATCGTCTATTGAATTGAGGCCTATACCTATTTCGGAATTTTCTTGAATGCTTTTAAAATATTGTAGGGTATTTTTAAAGATTACAACAAATTTTTTTATAGATTTCATTATTGTTAACGGATTTCAAAAGATTTCAAAGATTTTAGGATATTTAAACAAATTTTCTAGGAACTTTCAAGAGCTTTAAACAATTCCAAGAAATTTCAAAAGATTCAAAAGTATTTATAATATTTTAGGGTATTTCAAAAGATTCCAAGAGATTTTGAATAGATATTAATAATTGCAAGTGATTCCAAAAGATTTTACAGTATTTTAAAAATTCTAAGACATTTTTCAGAGCTTTAAAAAGTTACAAGTGATTTAAAAAGATTTCAAATGATTTAAAATATTTTAGAGTATTTTAAAAGACTCCAAAGGGTTTTTAATAGATTTCAATATTTTGAAGGTATTCTAAAGTATTTAAAAAATCTTAAGGTATTTTTAAATCTTCCGAGGAATTTTGAAGAGTTTTAAAAAGTTTCAAGGGATTTCAAAGTAGTTCAAGGGGTTTGAAATATTTTAGGAAATTTAAAAGTCTTCAAGAATTTTTTATTAATAGATTTCAGGAATTTGAAGGAATTCCAAAGAATTTGAATGATTTTAGGGCATTTAAAATAATTATAATAAATTTTGAGGAGTTTTAAGAAGTTTCTAAGGGGTTTTAAATGACTTAAAATAATTTAGGTTGTTTTAAAAGATTTCAAGGAATTTTTAAGAGCTTTAAAAAGTTTCAAGGGAATTTAAAGGACTTTAAATATTTTAGGGTATTTTTAAAAATTCCAAGAAATTTTGAAGTGCTTTACAAAATTTTAATTAATGTTAAAGGATTTAAAAGATTTTAAGGTATTTTAAAAAATTCCAAGGAATTTGTAAGAGATTTAAAAAATTTGAAGGCATATTGGAAGTTTTGAAAGGATTTTCGATATTTCAGAGAATTTTTAAGAGAATAAACAAATTTTTTTGTGATTGTAAATAATTTCGGAAGGTATGGAACTATTTTAAGATGTTTTAGAAGATTCCAATTAATTTTATAAGGCTTCTGTGTATTTTAATTAATTTTAAAAGTTCTGAAGTTATTTTAATATACTAGCTTCCAGATTTTCAGGAAATATAATTTCAAGGTATTTCAAAAGATTTTATATTTTAATAGATTTTAAAGAATTTTTTTACAAGAAGAGAAGGGTTTTTGAGGTTTCCAATATTTGAAGAAATTTTAAAGTTTAAAGGCAAAATATTTGTATGAATGTGGAATCAGCCCTGTATTCTTATTAATTTATCCTAAATTATTTTTAACTTTTTTGAATTTTGTGGAATTCTCTTCGAATTTTTAAATTCAATGGAATTTGGTGAGTTATTTTTACTTTTTCTTTAATTTAATTTGAATTAAATAAACAAATAATTTAAAAAATTTTAATTTGAAATTTATGTCTCAATTACTGAATTCATCCAATTACTTTGAATTTCCTGAAATTTATTTAAACTCATTTAAAACTTACTGAATACAATTCATGCTTTAAATTGTTTTCAGTTAACATAAATTTTTATAAATCTCTTCAAATTCTTTTTTCTTTAAATTCACTCAAAATTTAATGAACACAGTGGAATTTTTTCAATTAATTATCTTTAAATTCATTTTATTCTTTTGAATATAACTTTAATTTTTTTGAGGTCTTATGAATTTATTCTCGATTCGTTCAACGTAACCGAAAATTCCTCTAAATTGCATCGAATTCTTTTAAATTCTAAAGAACACCTGTCACTTTTCCACTGTTTAAAAAAAATAGACGTAGCCATGAGAATAAAAAATTAAAAGACTATAAATTTAAAACTGTTTTATTTTATTTATAAAAGATTCTGCATAAAAATGTTAAAAGTTTAGCATTTTCGACTTTAAATATTAAAGGTCGGAGAAAATAAAAAACTATTCAGCAAAATTTGAAAATGAACTTTTAAGGCCTTTGTTTTATAAGATTATTTTAGAATAATTTTCATATTTTTACGTGTTTACATGTTCTGCGAGGCGAATTGACACCGACGCAGATTTCATAGGTGGAATATGGTTTTCGCGGCTAGTCTAAAAATATAATGCTATATTCCAACTTCTCGCATCACTCGAATTTGTCTTTTAGTCCTCCGACAGTTTCTGGAAAGTTAACAAGCGCAACATTTCCAAAAGTAAATTAAGAAGTGTTTCTTGAATGGTAAAAATCATTTATATAGCACAAGGTTTATTTACACATGTTCCAGATCTTTTCCATCCGAAGTTTTGAAAAAAGTACCACTTTAAACAAAATTATAATTCAGATTTGAATTCGGCGAACATGTGTTAATTTATTAAGGATATTTAGCTTTGAGTTAAATTAATAGTTAAAAAAAGACCCTGAAATTTCGAGAGAATGTTTTGAAAATTCTGGTGTGGTTACAACATAGTGATCTAGTGGCTGTGAATGTTGACATAACTATTTATGTGAGCATCTATATTTAATTCGGTTCGAATTCTGATTTCTCGTAATGTGGTAGTGCGTTACAATTTTATAATAATTGTTATATTAATCGCAGGCCTCACAGGACTTTTTAAGATTTTAGGGTGTTTTTAAAACTTTTAAGGAATTTTTAGGAGCTTTTAATTTGAAGTGTTTTAAGGAATTTTAAAAGATTTCAAGGATTTTTAAATTACTTTCATTAATTTGAAGTTCCATGATTTCATAAAATATCACGGAATTTTATGATATTTTAGTTCAATTTAAAGAATTTATTCATGAGAAGTGAGGTATTTTGTAGGGTTTTAAAGATTTGAAGAGATTTGGAATTCACCCTGAATTCTCTTGAATTTTATGAATTCACTGGAAGTTTTTTTAATTCACTTGAATTTTGATGAATTTACTCTTTTCTACATAATTCAACGCATTTTTCAAATTTTTAAACGTTTTAATTTAATTGATCCTGCGGATCAATGGATAAAATGATTAAAGAATTTGAAATATTTTAACGTATTTTCTTTTCAAATTCCTTGGCATTTTCAAAATCTTTAAAAAATTTCAGAGGAGTGTAAAGGATTTAAAATAATTTGGATTATTTAAAAAAAAATACAAAAAAATTTTGTATTTGTTTTAGTAATTTAATGAGATTTAAAAGGATTTGAATTAATAGGGGATATTGTAAAAGATTTTTAGGCATTTTCAAGTTCTTTAAAAAGTTTGAAGGGCTTTCAAAAGATAGCAAAGGATTCGAAATATTATAGGAAGTTTTAGAAGATACCCAGAATTTTTTTTATTTATTTCAGTATTTTAAAGGCTTTCAAAGATTAAAATATTTTCGGGTATTTTAAAAGATTCTAAAGCATTTTCAAGAGATTTAAACAATTTCAAGGGATTTCCAGGGGTTTCAATAATTTTAAGGGAGTTTTATATTTTATTGGATTTCAAAGAATCTTTCGCCAGGCATGAATAATTTCGTAGGGTTTCGAAGATTTGAAGACATTTTCAAATATTTTTTACTCTTCATTTGTAATTTGCCATGAATTCTTATTAATTTATCCTAAATTCAGTTAAATTTTTTTTAATTTTCATTCAAATCTACCAAATTCAATTATTTTTTCCATGTTTTTATATTGTTTTCAATTCACTTGATTGCTTTTTAAATTTCTTCTCATTTGTTTTAAATTTCTCTAAATTGACTCAAAATTAATTGTAACTAATCAAATTTTTTTCGATTTTCAAAATTGTTTCAATTCATTGAATTGATCTGAATTTACCTTGAATTGTTTTGTAATCATTACTCACTTCTTGTGTTAGAAATTAGTAGAGTTTCAAATATCAATTTCAAATTCAATTCTACCTAATTCGGTGCATTTTTTTTTAATTAAAAAAATTATTTAATTGATCCTGAAGTCTATTAACCTCGCCTTGAATACTTAGGCATTTCATAAAATTCTTTGAATTCTCTTGAATTTTCGTAAGCTTATTTCAAAATTACTGAATTCAATTAGGTTTTTTTTTATACTATTTTTAGTCATTTAATTTTTTTTTAATTCATTTTCAGTTTGACGGAAATCAATGGATTTTTGTGTTCATTTTTAAACATTTTTCTCAATTCATTTGAATGTAAATTGAATTGTTCAGAAATCTTTTGAATGTATCCTGAATTTATTCCCCCTTAAGAGTGACAAAAAGTACCCTTTGGTCCCTAAATTTGACCCCATAGAGACTGTGAGGCCTGTAATCCCTCTCTTATTTTTAATTATTCAATTTATCTTCCGTTTTCTCAATTTTTTGTGTTTTTGATGAATGCTTTAAGGGGCTAGGGTACCTTGGAGGCAATAGAAAATCGAATTTTTGTATGTCACATTTTTTAAAAGTATAACATTTCAAAAGTAATTGTTTTCACTCGTTTTCTAGTTTTGAAACTTTAAACGCGAAACCACGTTTTTAAAACGGGACCCGCGATTTCTCAACAACGGTTTATCCGATCGTTACCAAATTTGAACCAGTTATTCCAGATATCATTCCACGAGGATTAAACAATCGTTTTTTATTGTTATTTTTTTATGAGACAAAAAACGAGCGTTTTTTTTTACCGAAAAAATAAATCCAGTGCTGTGGCATTAGGGGCCCCGTTTTGCGCCTTTTTTTTCTTGGACTATCCGGAGAATGACCGTAACTCAATAAATTGTTTATATTTTTACATGAAAAAATTATTGAGAGAAGTTCAAATATGTGTACATTGAATGTCATAACATGTGTGCTCATAAAAATAAAAGTTAAAAAAAAAATTACGAAAAATCGATTTTTCAGGGCGTTTGTTGGACCGGGAAACAGCGAAATCACCGGGAATTTTATGGGACCGGGGAAAACCAGGAAATGACAGTGAATTTATTTTTTAACCGGGAATTTTACAAAATTTTTAGAATAAAAATTTTTTCCAACTTTGATTTCAACCAGTTTTAACTAATTTCCCAACCTGTCATTTTTATAAATTATTATATCATGTAGTTTGGAATGCTTAATTCGAAAATCTTTCACTTTAAAAATTTTCCATGTTAGATTTTTAATTTTTAAGCATATATTTTAATTTAAAGAATTTTAAAATTCAGTTTTACAGGTTAAAAAAATTAGATTTTTTAAAATCAAAGATTTTTTTAAAAACACAGGGTGGCCGCCGGACCGAGAAACTGGGAATTTTACGAATTTTCGGAAGAAAAATCTGCCTAAGTTTGATTTTAACAGTTTTAAAATAATTAAAGTGAAGTTTTGAGGATTTAAACAATAAAAAATCCGAAAGTCTTGATAAGAATTGAAATTAATGTATCATTTATCCCGATAATTTTATTTTTAAATAAAAATCTGCATGATTGATCAATAATGTATTTTTAATTCAGATTTTCAGGTATTCCTTTCTATTATTTTTTTATATCAAATTTAATAAATAAATTTATCAATATATTATTTATATTAATTTTTTCAGCTATTAACAATGTAAACGTGCGTTTTACTATTTTCAACTTAAAAATAAACCCATAATAATATAGTAATAATTAAAGGTTTTTATTAATTTAAAAATATTGTGAGTCTAAATTATTTAATTTTTATCCCATTTAATTGGAAATTTCTTAATGTAGAAAAAGAATAAGTATTTAATATTTAGCAATATTTCACTGTTCATTTAAGACGAGTAAATTTGAACCAAAAAAAATTTGAAACTGAATTGTTTTACATAGAAAGTTTTGAATCTTTAGATTTTCGAAGAACTTTGAATCTTTTAGCGTTACAACTTTAATTGTTCTACTTGAAAATTGTTTAATTCATAAGTGAAATTGGTCAATTTTGACGCATAAATAACAATAGAACACTTATTATTTGTAGAAAAAAATTTGAATAACTTTAAGAGATATGTAGAAGTTTTGAAAAGATTCAAAATTAATTAAAAACTTGAAATTATTTCAAATAATTTAAACGAAGTGTGTGTTCTATTGTTATTTATAAATTCAAAATTATTTTTTTTTTAATTTCCAGAATTTTTTAAAAGTTATAGAAAAAATCTAATTTATTTTGAAATATATTTAAAAGTTCGGACAAAAAATTCAAAAATTATTTTGAATTTTAAAGAATTTTAAATCACTTCTAGATTTTTCAAGATTTTGAAATAAAATTGTAAAGCTTTTGAAGGATGCCTAGACAATTTAAAATAAAAATAGTTTAACTTCTAATGTAAGAACTGTTAAGTTAAAAAATTATTTTTCCATTTTTAATGTGTCTAGCTTAAAATTACTTAAAATAATATAATTTTGAACATTTTTAAAGTTCCTTTCTTGATTCTTTAATGTAGACTATTGAAAATGTGAACGTGGATTTATATTTTTGTAACTTATTCTGAATCTTTCAACTCTATAATTGATAAAAGTTCTAAAATTTGCAGTTTATTTACATTTCACTTAAAACTGTTGAATTTAAAAGTGTTAGTGTTATCAATTTAAAAGTGTAAGTTAGTATAGTTTGATTTTTTAAATATCATTGACCGTGAAAAATGTTTGCGAATCGGGAAAAAACCGGTAAATCACCAGGAATTTTTTTCTTCGATTAAAACGGTCACCCTGATTTTTTTTAACGTTAACCTACCTGACCCCATTAATTACTGATCTGATGTGGTCAGCTCGAAAGTTGTTTGGTACTTAATTTGTTGTTTCGTTTCTTTGGACATGAACAGGTTGCGAGTCGGATGACAGAGAAGAACACTTGGAAGAATTGGTAACGAGATTAGAAAACGTAACGAGAAGATTGGAAAGGGTGCCAACACAAGTAACCCCTGAAACTCAGGAAATAGCAGTTCAAACTAAAACTCCGTCTCCGGAAAAATCCCCGTCTCCGGAAAAATCCCCATCTTCGAGGAAATCGGAAAAAGAGAGTATTTCTTCTGAAGATCAGTGCTCACTAGGTTCCACCACTTCAATTTCTTCGACTGAATCCTCAATAGTAGAAGTGACCAACATGTCGGTTGCTGGTTATGAGGACATCGTAGCTGGTCCAGTCAGGGAATTTTTGGATCTGAGCCGGAAAATTGGGGGAGATGTGGCTTCTCATAGTCAGCTGGTAGAAAAAGCTTTTCAGTAAGTTTTCAATTTCTTCGATTTCTATCCATTGCTTTTGACAGGATGTCGATTCACCTGGAAAACCTGCAATTGTCAGGGAATTTGTTTTCAATTCAGGGAACTTTTGCGAGATCGTTCTTATTTTTTTTTAAAATTTTAATATATAATTAAATAGAATTTTCTTAATTTGTAAAAGTAGTTTTATATGGATGGATTAAAATATTTTCTTCAAAATTGTAACTATTATATTCTTGCTTGAAAATTGATGTTTTTTAGTTGAAGATTCTACTGTTTGGTGGCAATGTATGTTGTTTCTTGAAATTTCGTTTTTGGCTGAAAAATCTTTTTTAGTTGAAAGTTCGTCTTTTTTGTCGAATTCAAATGTTATTGATTAAAAATTAAATTGTTTTTAGGTTGTAAATTTAAGAACTTGGTTGAAAGTATCTTTCGTTAAAATATTGTTGTAGAAGATTAAAAGTTGTTGTTGATAATTTAAAAGCTTAATTGCTTTTTTTATATTTCTTGGATAAAAAATCGTTTTTAGATAAAAATTCTTATTTTTTATTGAATTCAAATGCTTTTGATTAGAAATTTCAAATCTTTTTCTTTTTTTTTAAATTCAAGAACTTGGTTGAAAGTTTCTTTCAGTAAAAATTAACTTATTGGTTGAAGATTCGTTATTTTAATTGAAAATTAATGTGGTTTGTTAAAATTTCGTCCTTGATTGGTAGAAAATTAATCTTTTGGGTAAAAAAAATTATCTTCTAACTTAATATTTCAACAGTTTGATTGCAGTTTTTTCCTTTCTTGACTGAAAAATATTTTTTTAGTTGAAGGATCGTCTTTTTTTATCGAATTCAAATGTTATTGATTAAAAATTAAAGTATTTTTTCGGTTGTAAATTTAAAAACTTGGTTGAAAGTTTCTTTCGTTAAAATTTTGTTGTTAAAGATTAATCATTTTAATAGAAAATTGATCTTTCTGGTTAAAAATTAAACCATTTTGTTGAAAATTATTTTTTTTTTGTAGGAGAAAGTTAATTGTTTAGAGTGAAAATTTAACTAATCCAATAATAATTCCATTATTGAAGTTGAAAAATGATTTCTTTGTTAAAAATAAATCTTTTTAAACTGTCTTTTCTGGTTGTAAAATTAATCTTCGTGGTTGAAAATTCAACTCTTTTGTTGAAAATTCTTCTTTTAGGTTTGAATTCATCAGGTTTGGTTGAACATTTTAATAGTTTGTTGAAAACTTGATTATTTTCTGGAAATTTCAACTAATTTGTTCAAAAGTAATCTTTTTTGGCCAAAAATTCAACTGTTTTTTTTTTAATTTGTATTTTTGGATTGAAAGTTCATCTTTGGTAGAAAAGAACTCTTTTTTGGTTAAAAATTGAATTACATTGTTTAAAATTGCATTGCTTTGTAAAAAGTCATTGTTTTTGAATATTTAACTAGTAAAAAAAAGGTTTCATTAGAAAATGCGCATTTCTTTGGGTTTAAAATTAAAATTTTTTGTAGAAAATTAATTTTTTTTGTCATAAAGATTCAATTATTTGGTTGAAAATTAATTGTTTTGTTGAAAAATTTAATTTGACCTTTTCGGGTAAGAAATTATCTTTTTTGTTGAACATTCATATTTTCTGGTTTGAAATGAAACTTTTTCGTAGAGAATTCATATTTTTCACTTGATCATTAAACTATTTGGTTGAAAATTAATTTGTGTTGAAAAATTCACTTATTTTAATTGAAAGCTCATCTCTATGGTTAAAAATGTAACATTTATTTCTGATTAAAAATTTAACTATTTTGTTGGAAATTATTCCATTATTCTTTTTTTGCTTAAGTTTTGTTTAGATGCAAATTGAAGTATTTAATTTGAAATTTTTTATTTGTAAGGTAATTATTCTTTTGATTGAGAGTTTTTCTTGTTTGGTTAAAAATGCACATTTTTGGTTGAAAATTAATCTCTTTTGGTGTAAGATTGGGGTTTTCTTACAAATTCCTATTTTCGTTTTGCAAATTAAACTGAAATCTTTCTTAATTAACAATTCAATTATCTTGTTGAACATTTGTCTTTTCGGGTTCAAGTTAACTTTTTTTTATGTCAAATAAAGTTGTTTTGGTTAAAATGTCAACTAATAAATTTTTTCTTGAAAATTAATATTTTTTTGTTTTTGAATTTTTAGCGGATATTTCGTCTTTTTTAATTCAATTCAAATGTTTTTCATTAGAAATTTAAGTGTTTTTTGTGTGGCAAATTCAAGAACTTGTTTGAAAGTTTCTTTCGTTATAAATTCATTTTTTGGTCCAAGATTCATCATTTTTATTGAAAATTCATCTTTTTGGGTAAAAATTAAACAATTTTTTGACAATCTTTTTTTTATATTTAGAAATTCATTTTTTTATGTTAAATTTTAACTAATCTAGTTCAGTATTTCTTTATTTAAGCTGAAAAATCATCTCTTAGGTTAAAAATTAACTTTCTTAAACTGAAAATTTAGCTTTTTAATTTTTGGTTAAAAATGTTCCTTTTTAAATAAAAAATTTATGCATTTTGTTAAAAATTCATTTTTTCTGATAGAAAACTAATCTCTGGTTAAAAATTTAAGTATTCCAGTTAAAAATTCATCATGGAAGCTGCAAATTTATTATTGGTTATAAATTTAACTATTTTGTTGAAAATTATTATTTTTTATTTTGAAAATTCCATTATTTGGTTTAAAATTGATCTTTTTTGGTAAAAAATTATTATTTTTAATTAAAATTTTCTCTTGTTTGGTTAAAAATAAAAATTTTTAGTTGAAAAGTTGAAATATCAACAATGAAAGTTCAACTACTTTTATACAAATTAATTTTTTTAAAGATTCATTCTTTTAGTTAAAAATTCGAATCATTTGTTAAAAATTTGTTTCTTTTTTATGGAAAATTCCCTTTTTTTAGCTGAAAATTTAACTATTCTGTGAATTTTTGATATTTAAAATGAAAATTGATTACTCAATTCAATTAATCTTTATTGGTTGAATTCGACTGTTTTTTATTAAAAATAAAAATATTTTTGTTTAAAAGTCCATTTTTTTGGTTGAAGATAAAAAATTTTAGTATAAAATTCATATTTATGTTTGGTTGAAAACTCATCTTTTTTGTTGAAAATTTATTTATTTTCTTAAAAATGCTTTCTTGGTTGAATTTAACTGTTTTTGATTTAAAATAAAAATATTTTTGTTTAAAAATGCATTTTTTCGTCGAATTTTAGTATAAAATTCATATTTATTTTTGACTGAAAACTCATATCTTTTGTTGAAAATTCATGTATTTAGTTAAAAATTCTATTTTTTTCGGTATACAATTAATCTTTCTGGTTGAAAATTTATCCTTTTTAGTTAAAGATTCAACTATTTGGTTGACACGTCACATATTATTTTTTTTGAATGCGTTTTTTAGTAGTCTTTTTTTATTCTTCTTCGTTGAAAATTTATCTTTTTATAAAACTTTTCAGAATCCCAAAATAGCTTCAAAATATTATTTCGAAATCTTTAAAAAAATCCATCTACAGTTATAAAAAAATTAACCTTTTCACATAACTAATTTAAATAAAACTTAAATATTTATATTTTAAAATTTCTTTTTAATATTTTTAAATTTTCTCATAAAAATAAAAAATTAAAAATTAAAATTGTCCCAGGAATCTTAAGAATTTTTTTTATTATCTTAAATTATTTCGAAATCTTTAAAAATCAACTTTTTTTTTAACGGTTTAAAATTAAAAATTTTTTGAAATTATTTTCAAAAAATTTTCCAAACTTTAAAAGGAAATAACAAAATTATCATTATCTAAAATGTTGAAACTAAAATTTTAATTAATTTTTTTTTGTGATTTGATTTCGAAGAATTATCTAAGCAATAAACTCATTTTCAAAAAATGTTGGTTATCTAGTTCTTTACTCCTACCCTCTAATTAGGATCTTGATCCTAGACGTTAAAAATAAATAATGTTTAAATTGTGCATCATGGTTTTTAAAATTGCATCATTTTAATCTAAAGTGCAAAATTAAAAATTTGGAAAATGATGGTATTGTTTTTAAAGAGAAAAGATTCTTATTATAGGAACGATTTAAAAATATAAAAATGTTCTATTCAACTAAATTTTATTTCCTATCCGACTTTTTTTATATCTCACTATGAAGGGATTTCCACTGCCCTAAAAGTATCAAATTAACCCTTAAACGGCCAAAACGCCACTACCGGTACACTGCTTTTCAACGGCCAATAACTAAGACTATTCGACACTAGAAAAAATTGAGACACATATATTTTTATTACTTAAGATCTCCTCTTTCCGACGGTGCCAATGAAATTCCTCAAAAAATTTCTTATTATCCCAAAATGCAGTTTAAACAAAAAAAAAACGTGATTTTTCGTGCCTATTTTTTTTTTGTGAACCATTTTCCAAAGCTTTTCCAGTCAGTAATTAACCTGGAATCTCACTAACGGGTGGAATAAATGTCTAAACTTTGAGAATCCATGGTTCAAAGATCGATTTTTCGTTTTAGTATTTTCAAAATGGCGTCTTAATGACAAAATTTTTGTGAAAACATTCATGAATTTTTTTTACAATAAACGATGCGCTTTTCGGAAAAATCATCAAGAATAAAAAGTTCTTGTAATCAGCCAAGAAATACGTCTGAATTTTTTCGAAGCGTTTTGAGCAAAATTTTGGATTTTGCATATGAACAATTTTTGCAAAATTCCAAATTTTGCTCAAAACGCTCCGGAAAAATTCAGGCGTATTTCTCGGCTGATTACAAGAACTTTTTATTCTTGACAAATTTTCCGAAAAGCGCATAGTTTTTCAGTAAAAAATTTTCATAGTTCTAAGCATCGTGTAAGAGTAAAATGATTCACGAATATCTATCGTCCGTCTGCCGCAAACAAAGTTTACTTTGGCCAACTATCACCAACGTGGAGGTCGACGAATATCGATAGTCTCTTTTTTTTAAAGGGATTTTATATATTTTTTTTACATTTTTTAATTTTTTTTTATGGAGAATTTTTTTCATTTAAGATTTCAATCCGTTGAAATCATTTTGATCCTGCTGTTTCAGAATGTAATTTTGAGAAACAATATAAGCAGCAATACATGTTGCAATCAATTCAAAATCTAGTAGTCCTCTGGCAACATTGTTCATTATTACATAATGCTCTTGTTCGTGATACGTATCTGTGAGTTTCGAAATCACCTAGTTTTGATTGCGACAAATATTTCCTGCTGATTTCTTTACAGAAATTTCCAGGGCAAACTTTTTCTTCGTTACTTCATGAAAAAACGTGATTTGGTTCTAATTTTTTTTGAGATGCTGTATAGTTATGGAAAACAGATCTATATGATACATTCGGTCTGGGAAATTCCGATCCCGAATTCTCGTCATCTGATGAATCATCTCC
>NC_046658.1:125091069-125092161 GCF_010883055.1 Belonocnema kinseyi
CGTTTTGAGCAAAATTTTGAATTTTGCAAAAATTGTTCATATGAAAAATCCAAAATTTTGCTCAAAACGCTTCGAAAAAATTCAGGCGTATTTCTTGGCTGACTACAAGAACTTTTTATTCTTGATGATTTTTCCGAAAAGCACATCGTTTATTGTAAAAAAATTCATGAATGTTTTGACAAAAATTTTGCCATTAAGACGCCATTTTGAAAATACTAAAACGAAAAATCGATCTTTGAACCATGGATTCTTAAAGTTTAGACATTTATTCCACCGGTTAGTGAGATTCCAGGTTAATTACAAACTCGAAAAGCTTTGGAAAATGGTTCACAAAAAAAATAGGCACGAAAAATCACGTTTTTGTTTGTTTAAACTGCATTTTGGGATAATAAATAAATTTTTTGAAGAATTTCATTGGCACCGTCGAAAAGAGGAGATCTTAAGCAATGAAAATATATGTTTCTCAATTTTTTCTAGTGTCGTATAGTCTTAGTTATTGGCCGTTGAAAAGCAGTGTCCCGGTAGTGGCGTTTTGGCCGTTTAAGGGTTAAAGAAATTAATACTTAAATAGCGTAATAAATGAAAAAATCCTTAAAAATTATTTGCTATTTAACTAATTTTTTTTTTTAAACAAATGCTGCTTTTTTTTCTTTCAGAATCCAACTTGGCTTTTTAAGAACAGCGTCTAGTCGTCCGGCACCGACGAATCAGACTGAACAGGTGTCTCTTTTAGGACCAACCTCAACACAAATTCAAGAGATTCAGGAATTTCGTGATAAGCACAGAGCCTCGCCATTTTTCAATCACTTATCAGCAATTAGTGAGAGTATTCCAGCCTTAGGATGGGTCGCCGTTTCTCCGACGCCAGCGCCCTACGTGAAGGAAATGAATGACGCTGGCCAGTTTTACACAAACCGTGTTTTAAAAGATTGGAAAGAAAAGTGAGTATTTTTTTAGATTTAACTGTTTTGTTGTTGTTGAGAATTAATATTGTACCTGTAAATTTAACTATTGCATTATTGGTTGACAATTGAACGTTTTTATTTTAAAATGTATGTATTTTGTCATAAATTTCCCATTTTCGGCACAAAA
>NC_046658.1:125092261-125094026 GCF_010883055.1 Belonocnema kinseyi
AAGTTAATTCATTTTTAAGTGAAAAGTTCACTATTAAATTGTTAATTTAGAAATTCATCTTTTTTGGTAAAAATTCTACATTCGGTTGAAGATTTAACAATTTAAAAAAAATTTATGATAATTAATGTTGTACCTGTAAATTTAACTATTGCATTATTGGTTGACAATTGAACGTTTTTATTTTAAAATGTATGTATTTTGTCATAAATTTCCCATTTTCGGCACAAAATGAATCTTCCTCATTGAAACTTTAACTTTTTTGTTGAATTTTTTATTTAATTAATTTTAAAAACTGAAAGGTTCATTATTCCAGATGAAGATTTATTATTTAATTTAGAAATGTATCTCTTTTAGTTGAAAATTGAACTATTTTGTTGAAAATTTGTTGTTTTTTTGTCTGAAAATAAATTTATTTAACTGCAGATACAACTGTACCGTTTTTGGTTAAAAGTTGATCGTTTTTAGTTTAAAATAAACTGGTTTGTTAAAAAGGTACTTTTGCGTTAAAAATTCATATTTTCGAGTCAAAAATTAAAATCTTTTGTAGAATTTTTTGTTTCGGCTGAACAATTTAACAGTTTTCTTCAAAATTCGTGTTTCTGAGTTGAAAATTCTATTATTTTCGTAGAAAATTTAACTGTTGAGTTGAAAATTAACTTTTTGGCTGAAAAGTTACCTTTTTATTAAAAATTCGTCCTTTTGGTTTAAAGATTCATCTTTTTTGGTAGAAAAGTTTCTTTTTGTTGGAAATTCATATTACTTGGGTTAAAATTAACTCTTTGGCGTTGAAAATTCAACAATTTTTCGTTACAAGTTAATTAATTTTAATTGAAAAGTCTAGTATTGATTTTTTTTTATTCAGAATTCGTGTCTTTTGATAAAAAGTTCTACTATTTCGTCGAAGATTTAATTATTTAGTTAAAATTATTATTATTTTTGATAGTAGATTTATTTTTTTTTAATGGAAAATTTAACTATTCTATTTTTGCTTGAAAATTGATCGTTTTAGTTGAAAATTTAACTATTAAATTTCTCATTGGGATATCATTTTTTTTTAAATTCAACTAAGTGGTTGAAAGTCGAATTATTTTGTTAATAATTAATTTTTTTGATTAAGATATCAACTATTTGTTTGAATGTTAAACCCTTTGTTGCAAATTTATTCTTTATTTTATAAAGTCACCACTTTATTTCGAAATTCATCCCATTGGTTACAAATGTAACAATTTTGTTGAAAATTCGTTTTTTCTTTGGACAACTGATTTTCTTAAATGAAAATGTAACTATTCTATTTTTGGTAGAAAATTGATATTCTTAATTGAAAATTGATCTTTTCTAGGTAAAGGTTTAACTATTTTGTTGCAAATTTAACAATTTTGTTGATAAGTCATACCTTTTGGTGGAAAATTTAAGGATATCGGTAGAAATTTAACTATTTGTTTGAAATGGAACTTTTTTGTTGAAAATTCAGGTTTTTGGGTTGAAAATTTAACAATATGTTTGCAATTTTTTTTGTCCAGGACTGAAAAATCCTTCTTTGTTTGAAAATTCATATCTTGACCGAAATTGAATTTTTTTTCGTTTGTTAAAAAAGCTAACGATTTGGTTAAAAATTATTATTATTAAAAATTATCTTTTAACTCAATATTTTAACAGTTTGATTGCAGTTTTTTCCTTTCTTGACTGAAAAATATTTTTTTAGTTGAAGGATCGTCTTTTTTTATCGAATTCAAATTTTATTGATTAAAAATTAAATAGTTTTTAG
>NC_046658.1:125094126-125109175 GCF_010883055.1 Belonocnema kinseyi
TACGTTGAAAATTCATTTTTTTTTTTCGTTGTAGATTCATCATTTTATTTGAAAAGTCATATCTTTGGTTGAGGATTTACAAATTGTTTTAACTGAAAATTGAACGGGACCTTTTCCGGCAGGAAATTAACTTTTTTAATGAAAGTTCATCTTTTTGGTTGAAAATTTAACTATTTTGTTTGAAATTTATCTATGTTGAAAATTAGATATATTAACACTTGAAATTTGAGGAATTGAAAGCATTTTAAATTGAATTCAATATAGTACTCACAATTTTTAAAAATTTTAAACAATATGTTTCCCTGTTTTCTTGAAAAACTATCCTTTTTTGTAATCCTCAGAGACAAAACGCACGTTGAGTGGGCCAAAGCATGGGTACAAACTTTAACCGAGTTGCAGCAATATGTGCGGAAAAATCATACAACGGGATTAGTTTGGGCAAAAGGAGGATCTGTTCCTCCACCTCCTGCAGGCGGACTTCCTCCACCCCCGCCACCTTCAATGCCAGTTGGTGAAGTTGAAGCAGTTGAGAATGACGACAGAAGTGCACTTTTTGCCGAGATTAACCAGGGAGAAAATATCACTAGAAGTAAGTCGTTTTTCTTTTTGTTTTTACGTTTGTACATGTTTTTCGAAGGTTTGATCACTCGAATTTTGAGGGTATATCAGATTTGAAGATTTCAATGATACTCGGCCGATATATGTTCTATAATTTCAAAAGATTTCAATCATTTTACAAGGATGTCAGGAGATTTCAAGGGTTTCTGAATTATTTCAAAGATTTTAGAAATGTATAAAGAATCTCAAAGAATCAAAAATATTTCACAATAATTCTTTAAATTTAAAAAGGTTTCAAGGATTTCAAAAGATTAAAAAAAAATATGCAATAATTTTAGAAAAATGTACGAATATTTCAGAATTTAAAAAAAAATTACAAAGATTTGACAAGAAATTCAAATATTTTATAAATATATTAAACGTTATTAAAGATTTAAATGATTTAAAAGAATTCAGAATTAGTTCAATGATTTCAAAAGATTTCACAGAAATTTGTCATATTTTATACAGATTTGTAAGATTTTGCAAATGATTCCAAGATTTCATGAAGATTTCAAGGAATCCAGAAAGATTTCAGAATTCAAAGATTTCAAAATATTTCAAAATATTTCAAAATATTTAACAAAGATTGTTTATGTTTACGATTTTTTAAAAAAGATTTCACAAGAATTACAAATATTTCACTCAGATTTAAAAGATTTCACAAATAATTCTAAGGTTTCAAGAAAAGCCACAAAAATGTCAAATATTTGACAAGGATTTTATAATATATCAATAGTTACCATAATATTACAAAGATTTTAAACAAATATCAAAGCTTTTACAGATTTTAAAACATTTCACGAGGATTTTGAAGTATTTCACAAAAATTTCGAAAATTTAAAATGATTTCATCAAGATTTCGGGGAATCTACAAAGACTTTAGGAAGTTTTCACAAATATTCCAAACATTTTAAACAAATATCAAAGATTTTAAGGATTTCATACAATTTCACGAGGTTTTTAAAAAAAAATTTTTAAATGATTTCTTAAAGATTTCAAGGAATTTACAAGGACTTCAGGAAGATTTCACTAAAATTTCAATGATTTTCAAAATGTTAGAAAAATATTAAAGATTTTAAAGATTTCAGACCATTTGACGAGGTTTAATTTCAAAGATTTTAAAAATGTTAGAAAAATATCAAAGACTTCAAATATTTCAAACCATTGCACAAGGATTTAAAAAAATTTCAGAAAAATTTCAAACATTTAAAATCATTTCATAAAGATTTCAAGGATTTTACAAAGACTTCAGAAAGATTTCACAAAAATATCAAAGATTTTTAACATTTTAGACAAATATTAAAGATTTTAAAGGTTTTCAAGATTTAAAAACATTTCACGAGGATTAAAAAAAAAATGTCAAAAATTTTAAATGATTTCATAAAGATTTCGAGGAATCTACGAAGAATTCAGGAAGATTTCACCAAAATTTCAAAGATTTTAAAAATGTTAGAAAAATATCAAAGATTTTGAAGATTTCAAAACATTTCATAGGGATTTTAAAGTATTTCAGAACAATGTCAAATATTAAAAATTATTTAATAAAGATTTCGAGAACTTTACAAAGACTTCGGCAATATTTCACTACAATTTCAAAGATTTTTAATAATTTCATAAAGATTTCGAGTAATGCATATAGTTTTCAAAAATATTTCACAAAAATTTCAATGGTTATTTGAAGATTTCAGAAGCCTTCACAAGGATTTCATAATATTTCAATCATTATTATAAAATCTGAAAGATTATAAAAGATTTTGAAAAATTATTAAAGATTTTTAACATTACACACAGATTTAAAAGATTTTACAAGTATTTCCAAGATTTAAAAAAATATTATAAGGATTTCAAATATTTCACAATGATTTAAATGATTTTAAAATATTTTACAAGATTTCAGAATGATTTCAAAATACTGCGAAAGAATTTCAAAGGTCTGAAAAGATTACGCAAACATTTAAGAAATTTTATTAAATATTTCATGCAGATTTAAAAGATTTCACAAATATTTCCAAGTTTTCAAAATTTTCAACAAGATTTAAAATATTTCACAAATTCATTTTGAAATTCAGGGTTGATCTCCAAATTATGTAAGGTGTTATTCTGAAGTTTTGGGTTGAAAATTAATTTCCTTTGTTGAAAATTCGTTTTTCAATAGTTAAAAATTAACTTTTTAACTGAAAATTTAACTTTTATTTTTTTCTGGAAAATGTATCTTTTTTAGTTGAAAGTGCATGTATTTGGGGTTGAAAATTAAATAATTTATTTAATTGAAATTCGTATTTCTGGGTTGAAATTTTAATTATTTTGGTCGAGAACTCAATTGTTTTTGGTAGAAAATCATCTTTTTTGTTGAAAATTTATTTATTTCGTTAAAAATTTATATTTTTGGGTTGAAGACTTAAATGTTTTGTAGAAAGTTTTTTTTTTCAATGGAAAATTCAATATTTTGGATAAAAGTTTTGTTTTTAACTTTATTGACTAAAAAATCTTTCTTGGTAGAAGCTTCATATTTTTTTGCGGAAATATCAACCATTACACTTTTCGCCGAGAATTAATTTTTTTTCTTTCAAGATTCATCTTTGGTTGAAAATTTAACTATTTTGTTGAATTTTTTTTTCATTTAATTCTTATAACAGAAAATATAATTATTCATTTTTTTGTTTATTTATTTTTTTTAGTTTAAAACTGAACTAATTAGTGGAAAATGTATGTATTTTATAGAAAATTTGTCTTTTTTGGTAAGAAATTAATGGTTTATGTTAAAAAATATTCCAGATTTGAAGAAAGTCACATCAGAGATGCAGACACATAAGAATCCCAATTTAAGAACTGGTCCCGCGCCTTTCAAAGCTCCAGCGACAGGATCTACGGTGAAAAACACATTGCCAGCAAATGCGCCAATCGACAAACCTCCCGTTTTCACCCGCGACGGGAAAAAATGGCTTGTGGTAATTATTTATTTTAAACGATTTAGTTCGCATTTCTACAAAAGTGCACAATCTCATATAAAAAAAAATATAGGCTACACAATTTTTCCTCTGTTTCCCTCTCTTCCCCTTTTTTGAAAGAATTATTTTTCCTCCCGTTTTCAAAAATTTTTCCCTCGTTCTCGGTTTTTTTTTGTGAAAATTAATTTTTTATCGACAAATTTAAATATTTTTCACATAAAATTAACCTTTTTGATTGAAAGTTAAACTTTTTTTTGTTAAAAATTAATTTTATTAGTTGAAGATTTATTTTTATAATTGAAAATTTATCTATTTGGTTACAAATTTAATTACATTGTTGCATATTCTTATTTTTGGTCGAAAATGATCTTTTAACTCTAAATTTAATTATTTTATTTTGGGTTGGTAATTGACATTTTTTAATTGAAAATTTAACTATATTTGTTGAAAATTTGTTGCTTTTTTCTGAATGAAAAAAATTGTGAACTGCAAGTACAACTAAACCATTTGTTATTAAAAGTTAAAAATCTTTTTTAGTTTAAAATAAACTGTTTTTTTAAAAGCAAACTTTTGCGTTAAAAATTCATATTTTTTGGTGGAAAATTCAAATGCTTTGTAGAAAATTCTTTTTTTTTGCCTGAAAAATTTAACAGTTCTATTGCATATGCGTCATTTTGGGTTAAAAAATCATCTATTTTGATAGAAAAGTTTCTTTTTGTTGAAAAAACCTGGTTTAAAATTAACTTTGATGTTGAAAATTCCACTATTGTTTGTTATAAGGTAATTCATTTTAATTGAAAAGTCTACTATTTTTTATATTCAGAATTTATCTCATTTTGTTAAAAATTCTATTATATGGTTTAAAATTCTGTTATTTTGTTTAAAATTAATTTTTTTGTGGGAAATTAATTTTTTTAACTGATAATTGTAACTATTCTATATATTTTTGGTTGAAAATCCAACTATTAAATTAGTTTTGTTGTCGTTGAAAGTTAATTTTTTCCCTGGAAATGTAACTATTTCATTATTAGTTCGGAATTTGACATTTCTATTTAACAATGTATGTATTTTTTCATAAATTTTGTATTTGTATTTATACAAAATTTTTCTACTTGATTGAAAATTAAAGTTTAAAATCAACCGTTTTGTTAAAAACGAACTTTTGCCTTCAATTTCATATTTTCGAGTGGAAAATTAAAATGTTTTGTTGAATTTTTTTTTCCTGCACAATTTAACAGTTCTCTTTAAAATTCGTTTTTTTTGGTTGAAAATTTAACTGTTTGGTTGAAAATAAACTTTTTGGCTGAAAAATTTAACTGTTTTATTTAAAAAGTTTCTTTTTGTTGAAAATTTATGTTAGTTGGCTTAAAATGAACTTTGATGTTGAAAATTCAACAGTTTTATATAACAATTTAATTCATTTTTACTGAAAAGTCTACTATTGAATTTTCTATTCATAATTCATCTCTTTTGATCAAAATTTCTAATATGTTGTTGAAAATTTTTTTTTCGAAGATTTATTTGTTTAGCTTAAAAATTTTTTTTATTCTATTTTTTGTTAAAAATTGATCTTTTTAGTTGAAAATTCAACTATTAAATTTTTCATTGAGAATTAATCTTTTTCGTACAAAATTCATCTATTTTTTTGGAAATTAGTTTTTTTTGGATTGATTGAAAATTAATTTTTTTAACTGGAAAATAACAATTCTATTGTCGGTTAATAATTGAGCGTTTTAATTTAAAAAAAAAATGTTATACTATTTTTGGTTGAAACTTCGGCTATACTTGGTTAAAAGTCTAATTATTTTGTTAAAAATTAATTTTTTGGCTGAAAATTCATCGCTTTGAATGAATTCAACTGTTTTTTATGTAAAAATAAAATATTTTTTGGTTGAAATATCAACTATTACATTTCCTGTTGATAATTCACCTTTTTTGGTAGGAAATTAATTTTTCTTTTGGTGAAAAGTACTGGTTTTAACTGAAAATCTAAAATGTCAAGTATTTCATTAAAAATTGATGTATTTTGTTACAAATTTGTAATTTTTGGTAGAAAATTAATCTTTTTGCTTGAAAATTCAATTATTTATTTAAATGTTGAACTCTTCTGTTGAAAATTCATTTTTAAATTACAAAGTCATCATTTTAGTTGAAACTTCATCTATTTGGTTGAAAATTTAACAATTTTCTTGAGAATTAGTTTTTTTACATTTTCTTAACTAAAAATGTAATTATTCCACTTTTGGTTGAAAATTTATATTTTTAATTGAAATTTGTTCTTTTGTAGGTAAAGGTTTAACTATTTTATTGAAAATTCGTCTTTCTTTTATAGAAAAATAATCTTCTTGGTTGAAAATTAATTTTCTTGTTGAAAATCCAATTATACTTGGTTGAAAGTATAATTTTTTGGAAAAAAATAATATTTTTGTTTAAATATTCATCCATTTAGTTGAATTGAACTATTTTTTATGTAAAAGAAAATTCTTTTGTTGGATGAAATATCCACCGTTACATTTTTTGTTGGTAATTCATCTTTTTTCGGCGGAAATTCATTTTTCTTTGGTAGAAAAATAAACATTTTAACTGAAAATTAAACTATAATATTTTTGGTTAAAAATTTGTCTTTTTTAGTTTAAAATTCAACTATTTATTTGAAAATTTATCAGTTTTGTTGAAGATTTGTGATTTTTCGGTACAAAATTAATCTTTTGGGTTGAAAATTCATCTTTTTGGATGAAAATGAATATTTTTTGGTTAAAATTCAACCGTACTTGGTTGAAAGTGGAATTATTTCGTTAAAAAATCGCTTCATTGATTGAAAATTCGTATTTTTTAGTATCAAAATTAATCTTCTTTGTTGAAAATTCATCTCTTTGGTCTATATATCGACTACTACATTTTTCGTTGATAATTCATCTTTTTTCGTCGAAATTTCGTTTTTCCCTGGTAGATAAATAATCGTTTTAACTGAAAATTAATTTTTTGGTTAAAAATTGATCTTTATTAGTTTAAAAGTGAACTATTTAGTTGAAAATTCATCTGTTTTGTTGAAGATTTGTCATTTTTTGGTACAAAATTAATCTTTTGGGTTGAAAATTCATCTTTTCGGATGAAAATTAATCTTTTTTGGTTAAAATTCAACCGTACTTGGTTGAAAGTTGAGCTACTTTGTTAAAAATTGTTTCATTGATGGAAAATTCGTACTTTTTAGTATCAAAATTAATCTTGTTTGTTGAAAAATCATTTTTTTTTGTTGCAGATTTTTCGTTTTTTGGTACAAAATTAATCTTTTGGGTTGCAAATTCATCTTTTTGGATAAAAATTAATCTTTTTTGCTTGAAATTAAACTGTACATAGTTGAAAGTGAAACTACTTTGTTAAAAAATCATTTCTTTGCTTCAAGATTCATAATTTTATTTAGAAATTTATCCATTTGGTTGAAAATGCGTTTTTTTTAGCGAAAAAAAAATTATCTTCTTGATTGAAAATTCGACTACATTTAATTAAAAGTTTCAACTAATTTGTTCCAAATTAATTTTGTTGTTGAAAATCTGTTTCATATTGAATTCAATATAGTAAATACCTGCAATAATTTTATTCAAAATAATTGATTTATTTTAATAATCACTCCATTTCTCTTATTTTGAGGACATTTTATTCTGTCAAGTCTGAAAATAATTGAAATCTCGTTTTTAGGAGTACCACAAGGGCAATAAAAATCTACTCGTCGAGAATGCAGAGATGAACAATGTCATCTACATGTACCGCTGCCAAGACAGTACATTAGTTATCAAAGGAAAAGTCAATTCTGTTGTTATCGACTCCTGCAGAAAATCTTCCGTTGTTTTCGATTCGCTCGTTTCGAGCATCGAGTTTGTTAACTGTCAAAGTTGCCAAATGCAGGTGTGTATTAAACTTCAAATTGTTTTATTTTTTTAAATATTTTTTAATTTGATTTTATTTGATTTGTTTATTTATTTTTTGCCCAGCAGTTTGACTGATGTTAGAAGAAAATTTCTATTCAGTTTCGATTTCAGCTTTTTCTTGTAATGTTCAGGTTCAATTGTTAACTTTTTAAATTATTAAATCATTTAGTTAACAACGCCTACTTTGAAAATTGGTTACTTTACAAATTTTCAATTTTAGGTTTTTATTTTTGAGCGTAGGCACATTATCAATTCAAAGAATTTTAAAATTTAATTTTGAAAAATTACGCAATTAAAATATTTGAAGCCATGAATAGATCAAAATTTCAGAGAGCTTAATTCAAACTTCGAACTTTACAATTTCAATTGTTCCATTAAAAAATATATTAATTTGGGAGTGTCGAATTTTGGTGTATGAATAAAAATTAAATAATTAATCTTTTAAAAAGACTTAAGATTAAAATAATTCAACGCTAAAGGATTTATGTATAAAATTTTTTGTATTTCACAAATCTGGTTTTAAAAGAAAGGGAAGAAATTTTGGTATTTAATTTTTTTCCGAAATGAGAGATGATTTGTTTTTTTACAGTTTTATTGGAGTTGGAAGGGATGGAATTTTTCTTATTTATCCTTTTTTTCTGAATTGGAAGAGGCGATTTTTGTTGTAAATTATTTTTATTGAGTTCAAGAGGGTACTTCTTCTTTAAATATTTTTTCCAAATTGAAAGAGGGTAATTTTTTTATTTTTAACATTGTGTGAAGAAAGGCAAATTCTCTTTTCAATTTTTTCTGAATTTTAAGAGGAAGTTTTTAATTCTTATGGTTTTGATCAAGTGGGAAGGGAGGGAATTTTATATTTATTTTTTTCCCCAGAATTTAAAGAAGAACTTTTTTTCTTTTTTAAATTTGTATTGAGTTGAAGGTGGATAAATTTTGTATTTTTAACATTTTTATTGATTTTGAAACGAGTGCTTTTTTGATTTTACATATTTTATGAATTGGAAGGACAATTTTTAATTTTTAACAAATTTTTTGAGTTGGAAGAAAGGAAATTTTCGTCTCTAATTTTTTCTGAACTGTAAGAGGCCCTTTTTTCTTCTTATAATTTGTATTGAGTTTAAAGGAAGAATTTTTTATTTTCATTTTTTTCCGATTTGGAAAGGCTATTTTTTCTTTTCAGTGTTTTTATTGAGTTGAAGGGTGAAACTTCTTATTTTTAATATTTTTTTCTAAATTGGAAAAGTGTAATTTTTTACTATTAATATTTTTATTAGGTTGGAAGGGAGAAAATTTCTGTGTTTAATTTTTTCTGAACTGGAAGAGGGACGTTTTTGGTTTTAAACATTTTTATTGAGTTTGAAATTGGTGAAATTTTTTTTTTAATTGGAAGAGGAACAATTTTTTAAGATTTTTATCGAATTGGAAGAGAGGAAATTTTGGTATTTAATTTGTTCCGAATTGAAAGAGGATTTGTTTTTTACATTTTTTGTTGGAATTGGAAGGGATGGAATTTTTCTTATTTATTCTTTTTTCTGAATTGGAAGAGGTGATTTTTGTTTTAAAGTGTTTTTATGGAGTTCAAGAGGGCAACTTCTTATTTTTAATATTTTTTCTAAATTGGAAAAGGGTAATTTTTTTATTTTGAATAATTTTTTTGAGTGTAAAGAGAGACAAATTCTGTTTTGAATTTTTTCTTAATTGGAAAAGGGAATTTATAATTTTTAAGGGTTTGATGAAGTTGGAAGGGAGGGAATTTTATATTTATTTTTTCCCCAGAATTTAAAGAACTTTTTTTGTTTTAAACTTTTTATTGAGTAAAAGGTGGGTGAATTTGGTAATTTAAAATTTTTTATTGATTTTAAAACGAGTGCTTTTTTATTTTATATATTTTATAAATTAGAAGTACAATTTTTAACAAGTTTATTGAATTGAAAGGGACGATATTTTCGTCTTTAATTTTTGCTGAGCTGCAAGAGGACCTTTTTCCCATTGTTCTCCGAATTGGAAGGAGCTATTTTTTCTTTTTAGTGTTTTTATTGAGTTAAAGGGCGAAATTTCTTATTTTCAATATTTTTTCTAAATAGAAAGAGGGTAATTTTTTATTATTAATATTTTTATTTAGTTGGAAGAGAGCAAATTTCTGTGTTTAATTTTTTTCTGAACTGGAAGAGGGAAATTTTTTGTTTTTAAGATTTTTATTGAACTCGAAATTGAGGAAATTTTTGTTTGAATTGGAAGAACTATTTTTTATTTTTTAAGATTTTTATCGTGTTGGTAGAGAGGAAATTTTGGATTTTAATTTTTTCTGATTTCGAGAAGACATTTTTATTTTCAATATTTTTCTGCATTGGAAGGGGTAATTTTTTATTTTTAGCATTCCTGAATTGGAAGAAGGAGCTTCTAATTGTTAAGATTTTTAGCAACTTGGAAAGGAGGAAGTTTTGGATTTATTTTTTTGCCCGAATTGGAAGAGTAACTCTTTTGTCTTTTACATTTTTATTGAGTTGAAAGCTAGTAAATTTGGTATTTTAAACATTTTTATTGATCTTGAAACGAGGGCAATTTTGAGTTTATATATTTTATGAATTGAAAAAAGGACAATTTTTAATTTTTAACAGGCTTATTGAGCCTGAAGGTAAGAAATTTTCGTCTTCAACTTTTTTCTTTTTATCATTTGTATTGAATTTTCGTTTTCTTTAAATTTATATTGGTTTGAAAGGTAGAAAATTTTTATGTACCATTTTTTTCTCTGAATTTCTGGAGTAAATTTTTTTATTTTTATAGAGCTGTAAGCGACGAAATTTTGATTTTTTTTCTGAATTGGAAGAGGCCATTTTTTATTTTTAACATTTTAATTGAAAAAGGATATTCTTATTTTCGATTTTTGTTATCAATTGGAAAAGGTTAATTTTTTATTATTAACATTTTTACGGAGTTGGAGGAGAGAAATTTTCGGTTTCTAATTTTTTCTAAACTAGAAGAGACATTTTTTTTTTTAATTTTTATAGAGTTCAAAGATGGGAAATTTTGGTTCTCAATTTTTTCTGAATTGGGAAAGGCCATTTTTTATTTTTAGCATTTAAATTGAGTTGAAGAAGGATCTTTTTACCTTACATATTTTTCTGAAATAAAATAGGTTTTTTTTCATTTTTATTGGTTTTTTAAGGAAATAAGTTTATAATTTAAATTTTTTTCTGAAAGGGGACTTATTTATTTTTAAGATTTCGGAATTAAATATTTTTTTCAATGTGATTGTAAAAATTTAAGAGTTCTTCTTTGAGTGTTTTAATTCACAATTCAATTTTGATTATTAAAAGCGAAAAAATGTTGAACTAAGAGTCAGAATTTTTTAAAATTTCAATTACCTTAATTGAAAAATAACACTTCAAATTTTCCAAGATTCTTTAAAATCCGCCGATCGTGTTTCTTTATTCCCTGCACGATACATATTATGTACAATATAAGTATTTCAAAAAATAAACGAGTTAAAAGTACAGCAATACCGACAAGTTCCGACCGACTAATTTTACTGTTGAGAATCCGGTGGCAATTTCCGGTTATTCCTGAAAACCTACGCCGAGTTTGCTGCACAAATTGTGCATTTTCCGCAGCTGTTCGAAATTCGGATCTTGATTTAAAGAATCCAGCAAATCAATATATTCCTCCTTCGTCAGTTCTTCGGGAACTTGAAATATTTGAAATTTACTTTTACTCTTGCTGTCATGAAAAAATTCCGAAAAATCGGAAACCGAAGTGCTATTGTCCATTACCGAAGGTTTTGCAGAAACTTCCCGTTCTTGGTGTTCAACCTGAAATGAGAATTTATTCTGCAAATTTCTCATTGGCAGATCATCATCTACAACTGACGAAAGTACAGTTACAATTTTCGGTTGTGAATCGTCGCTTTTACCGTCGTTGATAATATTTTGAATCTTCAAATCTCGGCTCTTGACGTATTCGAGAAACTTTTTTGGATCGACTACTTTCCTTTGGCTTTGATATTGATCTGTCACTAAGTTTACATAAATCACTGTTTTTTCATTGGGTTCAGTACATAAATCTTTTAATAAATTACTCGCAGTATCAGTATTATCGCCAAAACTTTTCTCATTGCCATTTTTTTCCACTTTTGCGTCCCTTCTAGTTTCAAATTGGCTAGCTTCTTTCAAATCTGTATCATCATTCCTTGGACTTATCGTTAAAGGACCTCGAGCAGGACTTCTGGCACGAGATTTATGGTCCACCTTTTTTATATTTTCCAATCTCGTTTTTAAAACTGGAATACAGGACCTGGAGGATTTTTGCGATTCGAGAGATTTTGTCGAAGTTTTGGAAGTGATTTTAAGTTGCTGATCCACTTCCTGCAGATTCCTTGCTAATTTAATACTTGACGTATTTTCGGCCGGTTTTTGCATCAATCCAGGTGATACGAACGACCTGGATCTTCTCTGATTTTGATCGCCACTCTGTTTGCCTAAATTTAAATTCAAATTGGTCTTCATCGTCGTTTGTTTTTCTTTATTCGAATTTTTGTTCAATTTTTGTTCCCTGTTTGCTGAATTTTCTTTGAAATTCTCCCTAGAACTCGATCGTTTTGGAAGAGTTTTCAATTTTTCAACTACTTCTGTTTTCCGGCTAGATCTCATATCACTTGAGCGTTGAATGGTCAAATTTTTTTTCACGTTCCACGGCAAACGTTGTAAGGAGGGGGCACTTGAACAGTTAGGAAATTTATCATTTGATTTTTCAAATATACTAACATCACTCAGACTTATCAAATTTTGATCTTTGGATTCAACACAAGACCTAGTTTCATTACCATCAAAATTATTTTCTGACTCGTTCTTCGGATTAATTTTGTTTGGTATCAAGCAAGAATGCTCTTTAATTTTTTCCGTAAAATCAGCATCAAGGATATTTAAATTATCAGTTTTTGAATTTTCGGTTTCGCTCGATTTTCGGTAAGTTTCAGGGGTTTTAGTAGCAGGCTTTTCCCCAGGAGTGATGTCCGATAAATCGATAAGCATCACTTCGGAAACATTCGGTTCTTCAATATTTATCCAATCGTTTTCACAAGTTTTATTTTCTGGCAAAGATTCATTCAGAGCTTCAAAAATTGTCTCCTGGATTTCTAAATTAGACTTTGAAATTGAAGTAGAGGAATTTAAATACTTGGAAGTTAATTTAATATCGGAAGAGGAAGGTTCTGCTGTGAAATATAAACTACTGCTCTGTTCAGAATTTAAATTTGACTTTGATTCATCCACTTTTTCTTCACTGTCAAGATTTTCTGAAATTACTTCTTTCAGAAAATACTCGCTTCTTTTCTGGACTAATTCTTGAAGTTCTTCTTTGCTCTTTGTCTCTGAAACTTGAGTAAGCTCTTGGTCTTCTTCAAAGTTTTCGAACTTTTTATCAGTGACTGTCTTTACTGATCGAGGACTCAACTCCGGATCTTTCAAATCAAAATTAGATTCCATATTTTCCGAATTAACACTATCTTTATTTTTATTAATATCCGTACCCTCTTCTTTCATTTGGATCACCAAATCTGATTCAATTTCCCCTGGAGTACGTTTTCGTAGAGGACAATCTGAATTTGATGACTCGAAATCAGAATGAGAATCAGAGTCGAAAGTTTTAAGTGATTTTTCTTTAGATTGACTTTCTGCCAGAGCAAAAGACCCTGGACGTCTTTTAAGTGTGAAAGTACATTCTGCTTTTTCTGCATCTTTAAGAATAGACGATTCATTCTCAGATTTTGCGGAATTCAAATTGATTTCTGATTCCCTGGAAATGTTTGCAGCTTTCGCTTTGTCATTCACGAGTTCGTTGATAAATTGAGTTAAACTTTCTTCGCTAGATGAATCAAATCCTCGGGAAATTGCATTCGAATATTGATCTTCGGCTTTTTGGAAACAAGAACCTGATTCGAAATTGTTCAGCTCTTGTTTTTCAATTTCTTTTTCATCTTTTCTCATTTCTTCTTCCTCCTCAATTAATTTTTCTTCTTCATGCGTCGTATACTTTGATCTTTTGACTAAATCATCAGGTCTTATTTCACTATCTAGTCCTCTTTTATTGTTAGGTAAGGGAATCTCCACTTGCGACTCGTTTTTATTTTCCTTCTCTGACACCATTACAGACTCTCTCAACACTATTGCAGACTCTCTCAACACCATTGCAGACTCTCTCAACACCATTGCAGACTCCCTCGACGCCATTGCAGACTCCCTTGAATTTTCAGATTCCTTCTGCGATAAAGTACTGAAGCTAAGGTATTCCGAGGAAGTAGAGCCAAGAGGAGATTTCAAATTTTCCTTTTGATCCGAAATTTTGTTTTCTTCCAATTGTCGCATAATAAAGGTTTTACTTGTCTTCTCCGTTGAACTGCTCGCAGACTGTTCCTCGCTGATAATGTCCAGAATCTTGGTTTGAAAATAATTATCAACTTTGGTCCATGGATTTTTTCTGAAATCGTGATCTTCCTCTTCATTTACTATCTTTTGTCTACTCTTCAGGTCTTTTTCTAATTCCAACTGAGAAAGAAGAGCATCCTTAAATTGCAGAGCCTCTTGAAGCAGAGCTGATGTTGATTGATTATCCGAATTTTCATCAGTCGAAAAATCAATTTGACTCGAAGAACTAGAAATTGGATCGTCACTTGTATCCATTGGAGAATGTTCGATCTTGTGATCCGAAAGATAATTTTGGTTGTAGGAAGTTGTTAGACGATCGATGTTTAAATTTGTCTTGTAGTATTTTAAGGCCAAATCAGAATTTAATCTTGGATCAGAATTTAATTCACTGCTACTGCTTTCCAATTTCGATGTTTCTTCACTCGAAGAATCTGTGATATCTAACCGATTGTAATTAGGATTGTGAACAAGAACTTGTTGGTGAATTTTGAAAATGTTTGAATAACTTTGAACAGAGAGAGAAGTTGAAGAACTTTGAATGATACTTTCACATTGTTCGTATTCACCACTATTCAATGTTTCATCATCATTAAAGGAGAGAGTGTCCGATTCTTTTGACTTTGAATGATCTCCTTTTGTTTCATCAGCTAGCAAATCATTTTGCAGACTTTCCAGTTTTGCTTTAACTTCTTGAAGATTTTCTTGAATGGAAGTCAGAGAATGTTTCGAAGAATTTCCAAATGTATATTCGGTTGATTTGCCGAATGAAGAAGAAGCTTTTGGTAAAGTTTCGGTGAGAAAAGTAATACTTAAACTTGGTGGTAATAGATTAAGAACTTCATTTCTTGGTGTGTTTTGCGTAGTTTCGTTTTCTGCCCAGGAATAAAAGGTTTCGTCGATTGATTTTCCAGGTGTGTGGATCTCGTTTGTTGAGTTTATATCGTTTTCGGAAAATTGTAGATCTTTTCCTGTTCTGAGCCTTTCGATTTTTGGATCGTCCGCTTTTTCTAAGCAACCATCGTCTCCCTTTTTGGTGTTGCGATCACTTTCCTGACTCAGATCACTCGATTCTCTTTCCAACTGAGAAAAACAAAAATTAATTAATCCATTTTGAAAATACAATTTTTTGTTTTACATTTTACAAAATTATTCTTTC
>NC_046658.1:125109275-125119436 GCF_010883055.1 Belonocnema kinseyi
ACAGACCTATTTTTCTTACTTTTTCTCAAATGAAGAAAACTCAGCTTTTGAGACAAAAATAAAGCCCAAAAGTGGTATTTTTTTATTTAGAAATTGATAAATTAAAACAATTTTCTATGTAAAATTATTCTATGCCTCAAGGCTTAATTTGAATATTTTTATAGTTAAGTTTTTTAGATTTACTTTGTACATGAAAATGTTTTTAAATTATTTCTTGGAACATTAGACAATTTTTAGAGTTTTAAATTCAGCAATTTCTGAATTGTCAATTGTACATCTAAAATGTTCAAACATCTGCAATTTTTAAGTAAAGATTTTTAAAAATATTGCTATTTAAAATGCAAAAATATATGACTAACAATCTTTAGAAAACAATTAACATTTCTATATATTTAAAAAATATTAGCATCAGTGAAAATATTAAAATTACGAAAGGAATAGTTTTTTCAAACATACTTTACTAACTGGAAATAATCATTTTTTAAATCATTTAAATCGTTTCAAACATTTTTACTACTTTTAATATATAAAAATATGAAAATGTAAATTTTTTAATATTTTATAATGATTAATAATTGAAATTAAAAATCCAAGGATGTGAACGCGCACTTTGCGTTCGTGCATATTTTTTCAAGTTTTTAAAAGAGAAATTTAATTTATATTCATTAAATTTCAAATGATTTCTACATATTTTAATGGATTTTTAAGATTTGCAAATATTTCAAGATATTTTTAAAGGTTTAACGTATTTTGAGAGAACTTCAGGGAACAAAATAAATTTTATTTCAAGTGATTCCTACGGTGTTCAACAATTTCAAGGGATATGAAAGAGATAAAATTGTTTTTTGAAGGAGTTTAAGTTATTTTAAAAGATTCCAAAGAAATTAAAAATGTTTCATTTCAAAAAATTTTAGGACTCCTAATATTAAGTTATCATGGATTTTTAAATTACTTATGTTTTCAATATTAAAATATAAAAATTCAGGGACGTGATCTCGCGCCAAATTTTATTTTAGCTTTGTTTAAAAAATGAATTTAATGAATAAATTTTAATAATATTCAAGATTTTTCAAATGATTTTTACTTATTATTAGTTAAATTTTTTGAAGCATTCTAAAGATTTTGGGTTTTTTTAAAAAAGATTCCAAACAATCAAGAAATTTTCTCTCAAAAATGTAGAACTCTTAATAATAAAAAAGGTTTTGTGATGGAGTTTTGAGTTCTTTATGTTTTTCATATTAGAAAATAAAAATTCAGAGACAAGATTGCGCGCTTTTCTCGGGCTCATTTTAATTAAGTGGAGCTTTTTTTAGATAATTTCAATGAATAAATTTAATTTAATTAATATTCAAGACATTTTAAATTATTTCTACTTATTTAAATGGATTTTTTGTGATTTCAAAGTATTTTAACGGATTTCTACATTCCTTTAGGGAAAAGATTAAATTTTGTTTCAAAGGATTTCTACGGATTTTAACATTTTTAAGCTTCATGAAGGAAGATTTTAAGTTCTTTTAAAAGATGGAAAAGAATTTAAAGATATTTTGTTTCAAAAATTTGTAGATTAACATTTAAAATTTCCTCATTTATTTTTAAATAGTTTTGTTTGTAATATTATTAAATAAAAGTCCTCAAACTTGAACACGTGGTTCGCGCGCGTAAATTTTTACCATTTGAAGGAATTTTAATGAATTTATAGAGAACTTTAGGGAATAAACTTAATTTTATTTCGAGAAATTTCTCCGGATTTAAAAAAATTCAAGGAATATGGAAAAAAAATATTTGAAAGATTTTACGGTATTTACAAATCTGGACCGGAAAACCGGGAATTTTAGGAGTCCAGGAAAAACCGAAAAATGATAGTAATTTTATTTCTTTTAGTTTTTCAGTGTACATTTTTCATTTAAAGAATATTAAAATTCAGTTTTAAAGATTTAAAAAATTAGTTGCGTTTGAAATCGACAACTTTGGATTTAAAAAACCCTTTTTATTTGATCAAATGTGAATGATATGTAATTGATTTTTAAAAAAGATTCAAAATCCGTTCAAAATTAAAAAATTTTCAGATTTTTACATTAAAAATTAAACTGATTGAATTGGAAAGTCTTGGTAGTTAAACACATGTAAACGCACAATTGAAACTTTATTAAATATTTTCAATTTTTAAATAACTCAAAATAATGTATTTATAATTAAAGGCTCTTATTAAATTAAAAATATCGCTTGTCTAAATTTAAAAATTTTAATTTTTGAATTAATAAAAATAACAATTGCTTAGTATTTAGAAATATTTTCTTGTCCATGTAGAATCAGTAATTATAAATCAAATATTCAAAACCAAACAAAAAAAAACTAAACTTTTAGCGTTACAAATTTAATTGTTCTATTTAAAAAAATTTAATTTACAAGTAAAATTGTTATACCGACAAAATCCGGCAATTCGTACCAAAATTTCAGTGCAAAAATCCGACGGCCTAATTTAAAACAAAATCTAGATTTTTGCAGATTACGAACAAAAAATTTAGAAACTTTTTAAGAATTATGAAAGGCTTCAAAAAAATAAAAAACATTTTCTTAAGATTCCTAGGAAAATTCAACATGAATATTTCAAAAAAATTACTTTTAAGAGAATATTTTATAAGATGTTGAAAATTGTCAAAACTGAATCTGGAAGATTTTAAAGAAACATTTTTTAATTTTCCAGGATTGAAATGAAAAAATTTTTAGCCTTAGAGTTCGAGTTTTTAAATTTCATTGACCGTGAAACATGTTTGTAAATACTTTATGTTTTTAAAATTCGAAAGTAAAAATCCAGCAACATGAATACGTGCTTTTCGCACCTGTTTTTTATTTCAGCATAGTTTAAAAATTTAATTCTACTCATATCCAAGGAATTTCAAATGATTTGAATTCTTTTAATGGATTTTCACGATTTTAAGAAATTTTAATCCTTAAAGGGCATCCTGGGTGTAGAATACCCAGTGACTTATTCGCGCTTTAACAAAACGTACCAAATTCAAGAAAATGGAATATATGGCGCCAGATTAAAAAATGACATGAAAACCTTTTTTTCGATGTCAGTTTCACATAATTTGGATTTTTATCGTTTTTATACGCAGTTTAAGATCAATAAAATCGTTTAATCACGCAAAGTACGGTGTTTCATTTTTCATTGAATTGAAGCTTTTATTTTTTAGAAAAAATACCTTCTTTGGAACGAACATCATAAGACTAATTTTATTTTTGAAGCGTCGTATCTCGGAAGTATTCAAGTAAAATTTTAAGTTATAATATAAAAAACTTAAAAAGTTATGAATTTTAGAATGAAAGAAGTCATTTTTTAATTTTTTTCCAAAAAGGATTTTTTTAGCTACTTTAAGTTTCAAAAACTTTTATCGGCACAGTACATGTATGAATACCCTTGGGTGCTTAACACCCAGTGTGCTTTTTATGTAATTTTACGAAAGTGTGCCCTTTAAGGGTCAAAGAATTTCTAGAGAAGTTAAGGGAATAAAATAAATTTTGTTCATACGGATTTATACGGATTTTAACAGACTCAAGAGATGATATTTCGTGTTTGCGTCCAATTTAACTTCAAATTATGAATTACATTAGGATAAAATAGCAAGTCTTGGAAATAAATATTTAATGATACTCATAAGTATCATGATTTAATTATTATTAAGAATTTTCTAGAGGCGGAAATATTGTTGATTATGAGACCGATTTAAAAACAAATAAAAAAAAATTCTTTAAAGGTAGACATTTCATCTCTCCCCCCATTCTTACCTGTACTTCTTCATTTTTCTCTGATGAAGTGTATGTGCTTTCAGAATAGCTCTCGGAAAATTCTGAATTATGTTCCTTATTTCTCGGCTTTTGTAATTCAATTTGTTCTCTGCTTTCATTTTTTTCTGTGGATTGTGAATCGTTTTTCAGGACGAATGTTTTGTTTGATATAACGTGTTTTGTAACTTGAAAATCGGGTTTCTCCTTTTTTTTTAAGGAAATAGACTTCGGACTGTGATGACGTCTCAGGCCCAGATTTTCACTTTTTGAAATTTGTCTCTGCTTCGAAAGAGTTATGTCGAAGCATTTTTTACATCTTTTCCATTTCCTATTGTAGCACAAAATTATTTCCCCTATTTCCTACTTTTATATTAATTGTTTAAATTAATTTAATGTACTCAATTGTATTTTTAGCGCAGACCTTGTTGTGCTCTCGTTGTTATTTTTGATTGCCTTGTCTCCGGATCCAATTGGTGAAACATCATTTTGGAATTTTGAAGATGTATATCTGGTTTCTAGATTCATGTGTTTTGTCATGCATTTTACAGAATGAGTATTTTTTCTCGGACTAAAAAAAAAGCACTAATAAATAATCCTTCTCGAAAAAATAGGTTTCTTACGAAAATCTTGAAAGCATTGTTGTCCCTTTTTCTCAATGGCGATTGGGTAATTTTAAAAACTCGAAGGGAAGGATTTTGCAAAATTCTTAAGAATTGAGTCTTAGTTGAAGGACAGTGAAAAAGAATGAGACATATTCTGCAGAATTAAACCTCTCAGCCTAGACTGGGTGTACTATACCCAGACGATATTTGCGACTCGTTAATAGTTGTTTCCGTTTTGTGAAAATATCTATAGTAATATGTTAAATTCATCTTATTAATTTCATGATATTCAATTTTGTGAGACTTTTAGCTATATTTAAAAAAAGGAAAATTCCGATACGTTAATTTGTACCAGAGATATTGAAGTCTAGGCTGAGAGGGTTAAGATTTGTATTTGACATAAGTGTTTGTGCTACCAGTGAAAAATTACAATTTTTCAATATTTTGATTGCATTATTTAAATTGAAATAATTATTTTTGAAAACCAAAACTTACTCAAAAATGTCAATTTTGAAGCTAAAATGGAAGAATTAAATTTTCATTTTAAACCATTAATTTTTAACGAAGAAAAAATAAATTTTCAACCAAAGTGATGTATTTTCGATGTAAAAAAATGAATTCTCAAAAAAAACTGTGATAGTTGATATTTCCAGCAAGAAGTATTTTAATTTTCAATTAAAAAAAAAAGACGAGAAGTGAATTTACAACAAAAAAATGTTAATTTTCGAACAAAAATGGAATCCGTACATTCTCACAAAAGAATGATTTAAAAAAAAATTTTTTCTACGATATACCTTACTTTCCAAGCAAGGAAATTAATTGTTAAATAAATTAATAAATCTTCAATTAAAAAAAAATGCATTTTCAAACCAAAAGATGAATTTTCTACAACAAAAAAGACAAAATTTTAACCAAGAACATGAAATATCTATCAAAGAAGATAAATTTTTGACAAAAAAAGAACAGTGCAATTTTGAGTTAAAAGAACTAATTTTCAATCATAAAATCTAAATTTCTTTCAAAGAAATGATACTTCAACCAAAAAGATTAAATTTCTATAAAAAAAAGTTTAGTCTTTAACAAAATACAAGGATTTTCAACTCAATTCGGAATTTTTCATGGAATTTTCAACCTAATGGTTAAACTTTAAAACCAAAGCAATTAATTTTCAACCAAAAAGTTTAATTAGTCACCGGGAAGATTAATATTCTACCACAAAAGACTATGTTTGAACAAAATACAGAAATTTGCAATCAAATATCTACATTTTCGGTCAAAAAAATCTATTAAAAATTATTATAAACAAAATAAATTTTCAAGTAAATGAATTTCTAAGTAAAAAAATAACGAAAAAATATATATTTCTAACCCAATAGTTGAATTTCCAATCCAAAAGTTGCATTTCATAACAAAGAAAGACCAATTTTAAACAAAATAGATTAATCCTCAACTAAATAATTAAATTTTCAACTAAGAATATCAGATTATCTATGAAAAAGGCTAAATTTTCGACATAAAAGGCAATTTTTTAATTTTCAGTTAACAAAATTAAATCTCAATAATAGAATGTATTTTTAACAAAAAAGATGAATTTTCTGGGAAAAAGATTATTTTTAACCAAAATACATGAATGTTCAACCAAATTTTGAATCATTAAGGGAATTGTTAACCTAATAGTTAAATTTTCAACCAAAGAAATTAATTTTAATCTAAAAAATGAATTTTTATTCCCATAGTTGAATTTTCAATCCAAAAGTTGCATTTTATAACAAAAACAAAGACAGATTAAAAAAAAAAGATGAATTTTCAACTAAGAAGATCAGATTCTCTATGAAAAAGCTAAATTTTCGACAGAAAAGGGAATGTTTAAATTTTAAGTTAAAAAAATTCATTTTCAGCGAAACAGAACTAATTTTCAATCAAAGAAATGAATAGTTAAATTTTCAAGTAAAGAAATTAATTTTAAACCAAAAAATGAATTTTTAATCCAATAGTTGAATTTTCAACCCAAATGTTGCATTTTATACCAAAAAAGGACTAAATTTAAACAAAATAGAAATGAATTTTCAACCAAATACTTAAATTTTCATACAAGGAGATTAGATCTCTATGAAAAATTAATTTTCAGCCAGAAAGGAGAATTGGTAACCAAGAAGATTTATATTCTACCACAAGATACACAATTTCAACATGATATAGTTAAATTTTCAGTTAGAAAAATTATGGTACGAAAAAAATGTCAACAAAGTAGTTAAATTTGTGTAAAAAAAGTGTTTTCAACTAACATTATAGACTCCTAACCAAAAAATGTATTTTTAACCAAGTAGTTCCACTTTAAACCAACCAGTTGAATTTGGAACAAAAAAAGGTTTTTCAACCAAAATTATGGGTAGTCAACCAAAAAATGTATTTTTAAACCAAGTAGTTCCACTTTCAACTAAGCAGTTGAATTTTAAATCAAAAAGGGATATCAGTTGCTCTTTAAGAATAGCCAAAATCTTGAAAATTTGATCAAATTGTTATGTTAAGAGAAAAATCCTGGGACCAACGTAAAATTGACAGGATGAATAACCCTTAAAGGGCATTCTTCCGTAAAAGTAGATAAAGAGCATACTGGGTGTTACGTACCCAAGGGTATTCAAGAGCGTGCTGTGTTGACGGTATTGGGTAGTTTTTTACAAGAAAATCAATTAATGATGTTTAAACTATCTTGTTTAAGGAGAAAAATGTTCCATAATAGTTTTTGAAATTTAAAGTAGTTAAAAAAAACCTTTTTGGAAAAAAATTAAAAAATGACTTCTTTCACTCTAAAATTCATATCTTCTTAAGTTTTTGATATTTTTACTTAAAATTTTAGTTGAATACTTCCAAGATACGGCGCTTCAAAAAAAAATTAGTCTTAGTGTTCATTCCAAAGAAGGTATTTATTCTAAAAAATAAAAGCTTCAATTCAATCAAAAATGAAACATCGCATTTTGCGTGTTTAAACTATTTGATTGGTCTTAAACTGCGTAAAAAATGATAAAAATCAAATTTATGTGAAAATGACGTAGAAAAAATAGGTTTTCATGTCATTTTTTAATCTGGCGCCATATGTTCCATTTTCTTGAATTTGGTACATTTTGTTAAAGCGCAAATAAGTCACTGGGTGTTGTACACCCAGTATGCTATTTAAAGGTTCATATTTATTGTAAAAATACCATTATCACCATTACATAACAATAATGTTACTTCTGCTAATTTCAAATATAAATTGAAATACTGTTTGAAGCGTCCGCCTTGATAAAATAAAATTGAGCGCGCGCAATTGTCTCGTTATCGTCAAATAATAATTTGTTTGTTTGTGGTTTTCATACCTTAAAAGTAAATGTTTGATCCAGGAATTTCTTTCTTCCGAGTTAGACAACGTTAGTCTGACATTATGCAATTCATTTGCCATTTCAGAGTTTCGAATATGGTGAGGCAAAGGCCAGGTTCCATATTGCATTTTGTACGTCAGTATGTTCACTTTTAATTCTAGGTCTTGAACCTTGAAGCCAACTCTGTTCAAATTGTCTCTGTTTACTGACGTTTCGTCTATCCAGCGAAGTTTGTAGTACACAGTGTGCACTAACATTATGAAAACTACCATCATTGCAATTACCTTATAAAAATGATAAAATTTAATCTTTTAACCATTTTATTTCAAGGCAGAGGGTGGTCACAGGTGAATTTTCTTGAACTCTTTTGAAATATTTTAGGACATTTTAAATTATTTCAAAAAATTTTCCTGGATTTTTGTAATTTGAAAGGATTTCAAAGGATTTAAAAAATTCTAATATTTTAAAAATGCTGTAGAATTTTCAAGAGCTTTAAAATGTTTTAAGCTATTTCAAAAGATTTCAAAGGATTTCAAGTAACCCTCTCTTTTATATATTCTGTATTAAATCCTGACATAATCCACGTAAAATATTTTTTTTTCTTGTTTAACACTCAAAAATATTCGATACGTATTTTTTTACTTCAATATGACACTCAAAGTTTTCGAAAAAAATTTTTAAAGATGTATGATGATAAAAAAGTACATTTTTTCAATTGCTTATACTGCAATAATAAAAAATGATATGAAAATTCATACGCAAGATAAAATGTGGGCGTTTACCTCAAATTTCAAATAAATTATACTAAAATGCACTATAATTGTTTATTTAATAATATAAATGAAATATTTATAAATCAATCGATTTTTTTCAATTTTGACCTGTTTTTTTTTATTATTATATGTTAAAGACTGGACTAAACGTTTTTCTTGATCTGGTAAAAATTTGTGAGTGAGTATTTAAATACTTTCGAAGCAATAAATTTTTGAATAGCAATACCTTTTGGATGTGTTAAATTAACGACATAAAAAATATACGATAAATGCTTCGAAAGTATTTGACTACCCACTTCCAAATTTTTACCAGATAAAGAAATATTTTTAGTTTACTCATTAAAATAAAATACAAAAAATAAATCAATAAAAAACAGGTCCAAATTGAAAAACAAATCTATTGATTTATAAATATTTGATTTATATTATTAAATAAATAATTAAAGTCGATTTTAGTATACTTCATAGTATACTTCATACAATTTTTTATTAACAAATTTTTTTTTTAATTTTCTCGAAAAATTTTAGTGTCATACTGAAATAAAAAAATGCGTATTGAATATTTTGTAAAATTGATAATAATTAAATTGATGGAATTAAAACTTTCAATGAATAACAAATTTATTTAAATAATTAAGATTAATTTAACTTGTTTTAGGACATTTAAAAATCTCTGAAGAATTTTTTAATAGATACCAATAATTTGAAGGGATTCCATTGGGTTTGAAAGATTTTAGAGTATTTAAAAAAATTGCAAGGAATTTTCAAAGAGCTTTAAAAGGTTTTAAGCGATTAAAAATATTTTGAAATTATTTCGGCTATTTTAAAAGAGTTTAGGGTATTTTCAAAAATTCCAAGGATTTTTCAAGATTTTTAAAAAGTTTCAAAGGATTTCAAAAAATTTTAGGGAATTTAAAAAGATTTCAAGAAATTTTCAATTGATTTTAATAATTTGAATGTTCTATTTTGGAATAATTCTAATAATTTGATTTCAAAGAATATTAAAGGTTTTAGGGTTTTTTTTTTAAATTCCAAAGATTTTTCTAAATGCTTAAAAGTTTTAAGGAATTTCAAAAGATTTTACAGATTAGAAATATTTTAGGGTATTTTCAATAGATTTCAATAATTTGAAGTTATTGCAAAGAATTTGAAAGTTTTTAAGTTATTTTAAAAATTTCAAGTAATTTTTAAGAACTTAAAAAAATTTTCAGGATTCCAAAAATATTAACAGCATTTTAATTATGTTAGGATATTTTCAACGGATTTCAATAAATTGAAGTGATTTCGAAAGATTTTAAAGATTTTATGGTATTTTTACAATTTCCAAATAATTTTCAAGTGCAGCGAAAAATTGTAAGGAGTTTCAAAAGATTTGAAACAATTTATAATATTTTGGGGTATTTTAAAAGACGTACAAATTTTTTATCGATTTGAATAAATTGAAGGGATTGCAAAGGGTTTGAAATATTTAAGTGTATTTTAAAATATTCCAGTAAATTGTCAAAAGCATTAAGAAATTTTAAGTGATTTCGAAAGATTTAAAAGATTTAAGGGTATTTTTTAAATTTCAAGTAATTTTCGATACCTTAAAAAAATTGCAATTTTTTAAAGAAATTTCCATATTATAAATGTTTTTAT
>NC_046658.1:125119536-125125330 GCF_010883055.1 Belonocnema kinseyi
TAATATTCAGAGGAATTTTTATTTTATTTTAATAAATTGAAGGGATTTTAAAGGGTTTGAAATATTTTAGTGTATTTTCAAACATTAGAAATAATTTTCGGGAAATTTAAAAAGATTCACAGGAAGTGAGGGATTTTGTAGCATTTCAAAGATTTGAAAAGATTTTTAAATATTGTTTGCAATTCATTGTGGATTTCACCCTGAATTCTTATTAATTTATCCTTAATTCTCTTAATTTTTTTGAATTCATTTAAATTCTTCTAAATGCACTCAATCCTAATAATTCAATTGATTTTTAAAATTTTGGTTTAATTCATCCTGAAGTCTTTTAAACTCATTTTGAATTTTTAAGAATTTTATAAAATTAGGTTGAATTCAGTTAAATTTGTGTAAACTCATTTAAACTTAATTCAATTTAAAAAAATATTTGTTTGGCTTGTTTTCAATTCACTTGAATATTTTTAGAGTTCACCATGAATTTCTATGAATTTCATAGAATTCTTTTCATTTATTTTAAATTTAAAAGAAGATCAGTCACATTATTATTAATAAAAAAAGAGAAAAGTCAGTGAATTTTGAAAATTAAGTGTTGCAGCCACCCTAGAAGATTGTAAATGTAGAAATGAAAATTTAGAAACTGTAAATATAAATTTGTAGAACATAGAAGAATTTATATTCTTACCCTCCAAATTAAAACGTCGTTTGATAAACATTCTACGACTTCGGTCACAACTTCGGACCAAGCATAATTTATAACCGCGAGTGGACATTTTTTCCAGTTTTCTTCACATATTTTTCGTACAGGTTGAAAATTGCCACCTAATTAATTTGAAAAATCTGCATAAACAACCAAATTTAAAAGAAATAATTGTAAATAATGCTCATGAAAATGTAGGTCAATGATATTCTAGGTTATTTAAAAAAATGTAATTTTCAAGAAAATAGTTTTGAATGTCAGAAAAGATTCAAAGAAAGAATAAAACTATGTGTTTAATTAAAGACAACTTACAAATTTGTAACGGGGTTTAGGGAGAGTTTTTGGAAAAATTCGACTTACCGAATTGCCAACGCATATCTGCATTTCCCACAATCATTACGAATAGAATAAATCATAAAAATAAATCGGCGCGTGGGAATTGCTTTTAATTTAGTCGAGAACTTGTCATTTCTGACGGATTAAAACTGACGAAAGTTTGGCCAGTTTGGCCATCGTCCCATGAATCGATGACAGTTGCAAGTCGTTGACAGATTCGAATAAAATTCCAAATTCTTAAAAAATCAGGGTCGACAAGTTTTTAAATTTGAAAACTTTCGAAATTCGACTAATCAAAATAACAAAATAATTATTAGAGACTTAAAAGTCTGGCCCTTATGGCCCTAAAAGTCTCCGAAAAAGTATTTTTTTAAACTACATAATTTTTTAATTAAATAGTCAAATTTGTATATAAAAGAATCAATTTAAAAAAAAAAAACGAATTTTCTGCAACACAGTTTAATTTTGAACCAATGAGTTGAATTTTCAGCAAAATAGTTCGATTATCAAATTAAAAAATTAATTTTAAAAACAAAGAAAACGAATTTCAACTAAAACTTTATGAATCTTCAATTTAAAAAGTTAATTTTTAAGAAAGTAGTTTAACAACCCAGAAGTGGAATTTTCAACCTGAAAAGATTTATTTTCAACAAAAAAATGTATTAGCTGAAATTCCAACAGAAAATATTTTAATTTACAATAAAAAACAGTTGTAATAAACCAAAAAAAAAATTAATTTTTTAAAGAATGATCTACTAAAATTTCCATTTAAAAAAGACGAATTTACAACAAATTACATACCTTTTCAACAAAAAAATTAATTTTCTACCAGAAAATACGATTTTTCAACAAATTACATAAATATTCAACTAAATAGTTTGAAAAGTGGGTCTTCAACCAATCAGTTGAATTATCAACCAAATAGTACAATTTTCAGTTTAAAAAATTATTTCCCAACAACAACAAAAAACAAATTTCAACTGAAATTATGAATCTTCAATTAACAAAATTTTTAATATCGAGAAATTAGTTCAACGTGCAACCAAGAAGTACAATTTTCTAAAAAAAGTGTAGAAAACCAAAATATTTTAATTTACAATAAAAAACAGTTGTCAACAAAAACGAATTTTCTACAAAATGCTTGAACCCCCAACTAAAAAAGACGAATTTTCAGCACAATGCATAAATTTGAAATGAAATAGATGAATTTTCAACCAAAAAGATTAATTTTCTACCAAAAATACGGGTTTTCAACAAATTACATACATTTTAAACTCAATTAATTTTCAATTAATTTTAATTAATTTTTAACAAAAAATGGAATAGTTTAACTTTTATTCAATAGAATTAAATTCCAATACAATTTTTTTTTACACAAAACAGTTTAATTTTGGATCAAATTGTTTTAGTTAAAAAAATATAATTTTAAACTAAAAAAGGAGGAGTTTTGAATTAATAATTATGAATCTTTAACTTTAAAAAATGACATTTTAAGAAAGTATTTCAACTTTCAACCGAGAAGTAAAATTTTCAATCTAAAAAAGATGTATTTAGAACGAAAAATGTAATAGTTGAGATTTCAGCAACAAATTATTTTAATTTACAATAAAGAATAGTTGTATTTAACCAACTAGTTAATTAACAAAAATGAATTATGTTACAAAATGCTTGAATCTTTCACTAAAACAGAATAATTTTCAACGAGAAAAGACAAATTTTCAACAAAATACATAAATCTTTAACCAAATAGTACAATTTTCTACCAATTTGTTTAATTTCTCAGCAGAAAACACTAATTTTCTACAAACAGTTGAATTTTTAACCAAGAAGATAATTGCACCGTTTCTTTTTACTGAAAATCGGTACTTTTGAGAGAAAAAATGCATTCAGTTTCAAAGAAGACAACCAATTGTTTGACAATTTTTTATTATGCTGAGTATTATTTATTAATTCCGAATTTTTTATGAATTTTACATTAATTCTAATTAATACAAAAATTGATGTTTTTTAGAAAATTATTCTTGGTGTTATTAAATAAATCTTTTTAATTGAAAATTTAAGTATTCCAATTAAATATTCATCATTTTAACGTAAAATTAATTTTCTTGTTTTAAAATTTAAATCTTTTGTTAAAAATTCATCTTTTTGTTTTAAAATTAATCTTTTCCAGTTGAATATTTATCATTTTAGTCAAAAATTCATCATTTGGTTTAAATTTATTTTTTGAAAATTAATTTTCTTAACTGAAAATGTAACAATTCCATTTTGTTTGAAAACTGATATTTTTCAGTTCAAAATTCAACTATTTGTTTAAAAATTGATCTTATTTAGCTCAAAATTCAACTATTTCGTTGAGATTTGATATATTTTGTTGAAAAATCATATTTTTCATTGAAAATTAATCTTTTTGGTTGAAAATGCAACTATTTGATTAAAAATTCTTCTATGTTGTTGAAAATTCATGCATTCTATTAAAAATTGATGTTTTTTAGAAAATTATTCTTGGTGTTAATAAATTAATCTTTTTAATTGAAAATTTAAGTATTCCAATTAAATATTCATCATTTTAGCGTAAAATTAATTTTCTTGTTTGAAAATTTAAATCTTTTGTTAAAAATTCATCTTTTTGTTTTGAAATTAATCTTTTCCAGTTGAATATTTATCATTTTAGTCAAAAATTCATCATTTGGTTTAAATTTATTTATTGAAAATTAATTTTCTTAACTGAAAAAGTAAGAATTCCATTTTGTTTGAAAACTGATATTTTTCAGTTCAAAATTCAACTATTTGTTTAAAAATTGATCTTATTTAGCTCAAAATTCAACTATTTCCTTGAGATTTGATATATTTTGTTGAAAAATCATATTTTTCATTGAAAATTAATCTTTTTGGTTGAAAATGCAACTATTTGATTAAAAATTCTTCTATGTTGTTGAAAATTCATGCATTCTATTAAAAATTGATGTTTTTTAGAAAATTATTCTTGGTGTTAATAAATTAATCTTTTTAATTGAAAATTTAAGTATTCCAATTAAATATTCATCATTTTAGCGTAAAATTAATTTTCTTGTTTGAAAATTTAAATCTTTTGTTAAAAATTCATCTTTTTGTTTTAAAATTAATCTTTTCCAGTTGAATATTTATCATTTTAGTTGAAAATTCGACATTTGGTTTCAATTGTTGTTATGGAAAATTAATCTTTCTTACTGAAAATTTAATTATTCAATTTTCGGTTGAAAACTAATATTTCTCAGATAAAAATTAAACTATTTGTTTATATATCGATCTTCTTTAACTGAAAATTCAACTATTTCGTTGAGATTATTATATGAATATTAATTTCGTATTCTATTTTGAAAATTTAAATTTGTGTAATTTTTGGATTTTAAAATTTTGTTTTTTTTAATGTTTCAGGTACTTGGAAAGGTGCCGACGATTTCCGTCGATAAGACAGACGGTTGCCAGATGTATTTAAGTCCCGAATCGCTTGCTGTGGAAATTATTTCTAGTAAATCAAGTGAAATGAACGTAATGGTTCCTAAAGGAAATGGCGATTACGTAAGTGGTTTTTCTACAAATCATAATTATAGATTTTCCCATTTTTATTATTATTATTTACTATTTGAATGTTTGGAAGTTTTCTTGAATTTTTCTTGAATTCTTTGGAAGTTTCTAATGTAATGATGAAATTCTTTTTGCAAATTTTTTTCCTTTTTAAAACCATAAAATGTAATGATAAAATTTTGACAACACTCAGGCCTCGAACTTACCACACTTTTTATACTGTTTGATACTTTTTTTTCGAACGATGACACTCTTTTGATACTATTTCAAAATAAAAGAAAATGACACTGAAGACATTTTTTTCTAACAATTGTTGAATTGAACCAAAAAGGACGAATTTCCATCAAAGTATTTAAATTCTTAAACAAAACGGTTGATTTTAAATCAAACAATTGAAATTAAATACTTGATTTTTTAAACTAAAATCAGTTTTTAACGAAAAGTGAAATAGTCGAATGTTGTTACTTAGATTAATTTTTGATTTAATTTTCTATAAAATTGTTGAATTTCGAACCCAAAAAGAAAGATTTTTCACCAAAAAGATTATTCTCAACGAAAAATGTAATATTTGATATTAAAAAAAAATGAATGAAAAATAAAAAAAAACAGATTTATCAAACAAAAACGAATTCCAAAGAAAGCTCTTGAATTCTGAACTAAAACAGCTTAAATTTCAAGCAAAATGTTGCAATTTTAACCAAAAAATTAATGTTCGACCAAAAAGTATGAATTTTTTAGTGAACAATTGATTTTTTTAAACAAAATTTAATTGGCAACCGCAGCAGATAAATTTTTAACCAGACAGTTACATTTTTTAACTAAAAGGTCAAATTTCTTTAAAAAGAGATGAATTTTAAACCAAGAAAAATTAGTTAGTCGAGGAGAAAATAATTAATCCAATTTTTGAATTTTCAAGCCAAAAAGACATATTGTAATCAAAGCAATTGCATTTTCAACTAATTACAAAAGTTAAATTTTTTACAAAAGTATTGAATTTTAAAACAAAAATAGTTTTATTTGAAATTTAAAAAATTAACTTTGAGCAAGAAGAAAAACTAGTTCTCAACTAAAATTGTGAGTCGACGAAAAATGTAATAATTGATACGAGGGTAGTTCAATAAGTCCTTAGAATGAAGTATAAAAACAATTTTTTTTGGGTAAATTTTTTTTTATTTTTCAACATAATCTCCTTGGAGC